>NC_134792.1:50065053-50100053 GCF_046742065.1 Oratosquilla oratoria | reverse complement strand
CGATGGATGTGGTCTTGGCAGCAACGGCAGAGATGGTGGTGGCGGTGGTGGTGGTGACAAAGAGGCATAGGTGGTGAAAGAACATTTTTGCTTCAGAGAAAATGAGTTTAGTCCAAAGCGCGGGAAAAAAAAAGGAAGAAGTCTTTGGGTCCGCTCATCAAGGTGGGAAGAAGAGGAAGAAGAAGAAGAAGAGGAAGAAGAGGAAGAAGAAGAGGAAGAAGAAGAAGAAAAAACAGGAAGAAGAAAGGAGGAAGAAGAAGAAAAGAAGAAGAAGAAGAAGAAACCTCAACTCATTGAAAACCATAGTGTTACATCCAGATTTTATAGAAAAAATCCCAGACACTTTTATTCAGCTGAGAATTGGTCTTAAATTGATCAGGATTCTATTGGAACAGGGTCCGGTCAAACCCTCAACTTTCAATTGTATCAAAAGTCTAATAAATCAGAGCGCTTTACGGTAATAGAAGCGAGCAGAAGAGTAAAGCCATTAGAATTTACATAAAACGGAAAGAAGAAGAGATCTTACTAAGAACCCTGAACATATTCGGGAATGAATACATGAATGCTACAGTACATCTTCCTTACAGTGGTGATAAATGTTTCACTGACTAATTTATATGCAAGACATATATATTTCCCCTTTATATATAGTGATATTCTTTACTGGTTTTGTTTTAGCTAACGCTATAGGATTTAATTCACTTGGGGGACAGTCTTAGAGAAGTGTGGAATATCTATTAGTCAAAACTTTTTTCTCTCAAGCCTTCCGTTCAACTAAGCAAAGCTGCCTGTTAACAAGAATAAATAAATGAATAAATAAATAAATAAGTAAATAAACAAAATAGAAAATAGAAAATAGAAATAGATAAATATATATATATATATATTTTGGAAGGAGGCCATTTATGATGCATGCGTTGTTGAAGTCAACAGCTGCGATAGCATTATTATGCTTGTAGAAATGCTTTTCTAAGTTGCGCACCAACGTGCGGTCGTCTGGAAGCAGGTTCTTAAGGAGATTGCTGAAGTCCATGGTGTCTAGCAGAATCTCGAGTTCGATGCGCTTATTTAGTGGTTTCTCCTTGCTCATGTAGTGGCAATTAAGACCAAGGTTTAGAAACTCTCTCTGCTTTTCAGTAAGTGTACTGCTCAGGTTGAGGAAGTGGTCGAAACTTGACGGAAGTTCGAGTGGTCCACCATATAGGGCAGAAAGTTTGCGGCCAATGCGACGCTTGACTTTCGCGAGATGCGTTGCAGTAATATCTTGAAGGACGGTGTCTATGGAAGTCCGTAGGTCGTCGGGAACATTCTTTTCGTCCCATTGTTGATGCAGTAGAGCTAACTCGCTCCTCAGAGTGGCTAGGAGGTGTTGCTTTTCCTTGAGCTCTTCCTTGAGGAACGCCAATCTTTCCTCGGGGGTTACTCTTTTGCTGTTGGCCGAGCGACAAAAAGTATATTTTGGAAGGAGGCCATTTATGATGCATGCGTTGTTGAAGTCAACAGCTGCGATAGCATTATTATGCTTGTAGAAATGCTTTTCTAAGTTGCGCACCAACGTGCGGTCGTCTGGAAGCAGGTTCTTAAGGAGATTGCTGAAGTCCATGGTGTCTAGCAGAATCTCGAGTTCGATGCGCTTATTTAGTGGTTTCTCCTTGCTCATGTAGTGGCAATTAAGACCAAGGTTTTAAACCTTGGTCTTAATTGCCACTACATGAGCAAGGAGAAACCACTAAATAAGCGCATCGAACTCGAGATTCTGCTAGACACCATGGACTTCAGCAATCTCCTTAAGAACCTGCTTCCAGACGACCGCACGTTGGTGCGCAACTTAGAAAAACATTTCTACAAGCATAATAATGCTATCGCAGCTGTTGACTTCAACAACGCATGCATCATAAATGGCCTCCTTCCAAAATATACTTTTTGTCGCTCGGCCAACAGCAAAAGAGTAACCCCCGAGGAAAGATTGGCGTTCCTCAAGTAAGAGCTCAAGGAAAAGCAACACCTCCTAGCCACTCTGAGGAGCGAGTTAGCTCTACTGCATCAACAATGGGACGAAAAGAATGTTCCCGACGACCTACGGACTTCCATAGACACCGTTCTTCAAGATATTACTGCAACGCATCTCGCGGAAGTCAAGCGTCGCATTGGCCGCAAACTTTCTGCCCTATACGGTGGACCACTCGAACTTCCGTCAAGTTTCGACCACTTCCTCAACCTGAGCAGTATCACACTTACTGAAAAGTTGAGAGAGTTTCTAAACCTTGGTCTTAATTGCCACTACTTGAGCAAGGAGAAACCACTAAATAAGCGCATCGAACTCGAGATTCTGCTAGACACCATGGACTTCAGCAATCTCCTTAAGAACCTGCTTCCAGACGACCGCACGTTGGTGCGCAACTTAGAAAAGCATTTCTACAAGCATAATAATGCTATCGCAGCTGTTGACTTCAACAACGCATATATATATATATATATATATATATATATATATATATATATATATATATATATATATATATATATATTATCGGTTCAAATGATGGGCTACATCCCCTTTTGGTCTTACGGGATATTTAGGATTTTGTTCTCGATAATTTCATTCAACCTAGAGGTATTTTTATTTTGTTTAACACAAAATAATATTATTCGTTTTAGAAAAGACGTCCAGGTTTGATAGGGCTAAAAATTACCTTAACTGATCATTCTGAAGAATTTCGAGACCTTAAGTATTTTGTTCTGGCTAACGCCTAAGGGTTATGTTCAATCAAGAGGAACTTCTAGGACCCAAAGGGTTAATTCTTTGGCCAGTGGAGGTTTCCCCAAAACGAAAGAAATAATGTGACGTCATTCCAATTAGAGTTCTTGGCTGCAGAGACGCGTTAATGGGTTAACAAAACTTGCGTTTGCTTAAGATGGGCAATTCTCCTGAGATGGGGAGTGGGTCCTGGACTGCACATGTTGACCTCTTTTTGCGCTAGAATTGACCTTATATTTATTCTGACTATTCCCAACTTAATATATTTAGGTGAAACCAATTTAGGTTTCAAAGGGTAGAATTTCTTTTGAGTATCATTGTCAGACCTCGTCATGGAGTTTGCTTTGTTTAATAAAAGATATCTCCTTTCAGTTGAAGAGTAATCCTAAACTAAACAAGCTCTGAGTAGAATATAATAATTCTCACAAAAATTACTTAGACCATGATATTCATATCTTGAACTTCATTATCTCCTTTGCATATTTGGGTCAAATTATCTTATTCAGTTTGGACAAAATTGATTCACAATTAATCAAAACTCCATTTCACTCCATGTTTGCCATTTCCACTCCAGGTGCGTAAAACCGCCTGATATTAACTAAAACATATTTTTCAAAGATCCCCAGCGAGATTGAATGGTTAATTATATAGAGAAAAAATTTATCTTTGATATATCCACGCTCTACCATTTACTACCATAGTACCTGCAAAACCGCCTGATATTAACTAAAACATATTTTTCAAAGATCCCCAGCGAGATTGAATGGTTAATTATATAGAGAAAAAACTTATCTTTGATATATCCACTCTCAACAATTTACTCCCACAGTACCTGCTAGAATATCTCATAAAACCGCCTGATATTAACTAAAACATATTTTTCAAAGACCATCAGCAAGACTGAACGGTTAATGATAGATAAAAAGCGTATCTTTGATATATCCACGCTCTGCCATTTACTCCCATAGTACCTGCTGGAATATCTCATAAAACCGCCTGATATTAACTAAAACATATTTTTCAAAGACCATCAGCAAGACTGAACGGTTAATGATATTGAGAAAAAATGTATCTTTGATATATCCACGCTCTACCAATTACTCCCATAATATCTGCTGGAACACTTTATAATACCCACTTCTTCTTGCTCTTCTCTTCCTTTCTGTTCCCCCTCTCCAGCCCTCAGTCTTTGATGTACCCACAGTCCTTCGCCATTTACCTGCTCAAACTTTCATAACACCCTCACTCTTGTTACCCTTTTCATCCCCGCTATTCCTCCTTCCTCACCTCTCACTGTTTCCCTACACCTGTTCCCTGTCGCTGAAGAGGTCCCGCTTCGCTTATTAAGTCTCGCTGGGGGGCACCGTTCTTGGTCCCGGAGCTTCCCTACGCGCTTGGCTACACACGACTGTTTTCTTTGATCCTTCGTGTCGATTCGAATAATTTTATGCTATCTTACTTACCCATACATCCATATCTGCTTCGCTTTCCAATTTTACATATTGTTTATATGTCTCGTTTATCATTTGATTATTTTTTTTTCTTATCTATCTGAGAGTCATTGGTGGCATTATCATTTTTACCTCTGTGCTAAACTTGTAATTGCATTCATTTGAAAAAATAAAATTGCTTGATTTTATTCTCAGGCTTTTATCGCAGAAATTAAATCGTTTATATCCATAAAAGAGATACCGATACATGCACATATATTATGCAAATGATTGAATGAAAGATGAATATAATTAGAAAATCTATACCCCCTCTTGCACATAAAAATGTTCGTCTTGCATCTCTATGGGAAGTGTATATCAACAGCCTGCAGCTCTTTTTCCAATATTGAGATTTTTTTTTCTTGAGATGTCTTCAATTCTAAATCTTGAGTACTTTAGTGATTTTTTTTTAAAAACCTTGTCCACTTATTACGATAACAAGTTTTGTACCTAAGACACATGGAAATGTGCTCAGTTGAGATATACATCTGTCTGTCTGTCTGTCTGTCTGTCCCTCTCTCCCTTCCCCTCTCTTTCTTTTTCTGTGTGTATATGTGTGATTGTGTTTGTATTTGTGTGTGTGTTTCTGCTTGTGCGTGTGTTTGAGTGTATGTGTTCGTGTGTGTGTGTGTGTGTGTGTGTGTGTGTGTGAATGTTTGTATTTGTGTATTTCTACTTATGCGCCTGTATAAGTGATGTCTTTGTGTGAAAATATCACACATTTGTATGTTTTTTGTATGTTTATTTTTTTGTATGTTTGGAAATACTAATCACTGTCGATGGATTATGTGCAAACTCTCAGATATAGACAAAATCAATAGAATTAGCTTCCTCAGTTGAATAAATTACCTTGTAGTACCGGAATAAATCCTTAAGAAAAAACATCTTATAGATTGGATAAGTTCTGTAAACCACTTCATGATTTTTTTCTATATACTATTAAAAGAACTGTTGATATTGATCTAAATTGGACCGGATACCGGAAATCCATCAAGGGGACAGGTCCCCTCCGGCCCCTGATTGGCTGAGAGAGTGGTGACGTGACGGCAACGGAGACGACTGATTGGTTGAAGGCGCCTGCGAGCGAAACGAGCTCACGCGGAGGGCCGAGTCCCTGCGTAACGGGGTCGGGCGCAGCCCGTTGCTCGTAATGAACAAAGGAACAATAAAAATTGTGATATTGTGGTCTATTTTTTTTTTTCGTTTAACTATTTGTTTAGATCCCTCAGGGTTTTCCTTTTGTCGAATATCTATTCAAGTTATTTTCAATCAAAGCATATTGGCGGCATAGCTGCAGCCTATATTGAAACCATTGCAGCATATGAAAAGAATTCATTCTAAATACCGACAACATAAATCCTGTGCTATGAAAATAATTACATATTTCTTTACCAAAAATACAAAATAAGGATGAAAAAGATTAAGAGAGAGAGAAAAAGGGAGACAGAGAATGAGAGAGAGAGAAAGAGAGAAAGAAGGACAGAGAGAGATAGACAGGGAGATAAAGAGAGAGAGAGACATACAGCCAGGGATAGGGAGAGACAGAGAGAGACAGACAACTAGGGATAGGGAGAGAGACAGGGAGAGAAAGAGAGAGAGAGACAGACAGCCAGGGATAGGGAGAGACAGAGACAGACAGGGAGGGAGAGAAAGAAAGATATGCTAGAATCATCACACAACTTTGCCCACCATAACATACTCTCCACTGATCCCGCCCACCCCAACCCCCCACGCCCGCACTCCCTCGTTCTCGCACGCCTTCCTCTGAACCAAGGGATCGCGTGGGAAGCCTCAGCGAGTTCTGCCCCAGGGGGGGGATGCTACTTTTTACCACGTGGGCGTTTTTGCCTTGCGCTCGGGGTGACAGCTCCGTCTTGGGTCGTTGAATTTGCCACAAAAACTCCACTCTATACTAATGGTTTGGCCTCAAGCAGGAGTGCCATATTTCCTATCGTCGCCAGCCACATCATAACCGGAGACGTCCTCTGGCATTCTTGAGATAGTGTCTGTATTCATTTTCTGATGCGATAATGTAGCGTGGTTTTTTTTCATGGTGACGTACTTCAAGACCTTTTGTCCTTGCCAGTACCAAATAGTGTCATTTAGCAGAGAAGTCACCGTGATAAAAAAAAAATGGAGACTTTAATTAACAATAGTGAATTCAGTTCATCATAAATTCTTCACTCGGTTAAGTAAAATCATTTGGTATAAGTTGTCACAAAAATCTAAATCCCCGATGCCGAGTTGAAGAGGCTAATTGAACCTTAAGAAACTTAACCCAAGTCAAAGGGAATATTGATAACTTCTTTTCTAAACATGTGACACCAATTGGCGATGTCGTTCTATCACGTGCATAATAAAACAAGAGCCTCGTTACTGGCTCATCTCGTTCAGTTAGATAAGATATAGTTTCAGAGAATCAAATCACGTGCTCAAGCCTTGGCTTTCAAATAGATTACGACACAAAGAAATATTATCTCTAAGTGTGAACTCTAACATTAACAATAACGGCTTCGAATGATACACTTCTTGCGAACAGTAAATGATTTTCTTTGTTCACAATCGGGTGTTCTCCGTTGCCAACAAATATTCATTGATAACAATGATAAAACCATGATTATATCATGATTCCAACACAACACGCTTAAATCAAATTGACAAAGTGATGAATATTAGATTTGATGGAAATAAACACCAAACCTAATGACGGAGTATGACGTTTCGCTTCCCACAGTTTTCTCGAAGTAACGAGTGAAACTGCCACTTTCGTAGATATTAGATTTGTCTTGGTTATATTAGACGTCTTTTTCTTTTTTCCAGTTATATTAGAACATAACATAACATAAGAATGAAGGAGACTGCAAGAGACCATAAGGTCTACACTAGGCAGCACCGTATCCATAACCACCTGTCATCCCTATTCATAAAGTTGTCTAATCGTTTCTTAAAACAACTGATAGTTTCAGCGCTTAATACATGGTTACTAAGTTTATTCCATTCGTCAACAACACTATTAGTAAACCAATTCTTGCCTATTTCCTTTTTAAATCTAAATTTGTCCAGTTTATAACCATTACTGCGAGTCCTGCCCTGTTGTTTTAATATGATGACCTTGTTTGCATCACCCTTGTTAAAGCCTTTGATCCACTTGAACACCTCTATTAGATCACCCTGCACTCTGCGTCTTTCCAGTTGATGATGCCTTCACCTGATCGAAGGTATCACGGTTGTTTCCGATGAACTATGCGATGTCGTGGTAATGATAAAGGATATTGGTTTTGATTAAAATTAGTCCATTTTGTTCGCCTGAGGATGTTACCGTATCAATGAGTAAAAAATATTAATTTCATTCAAGCATTCTCATAATGCTCGAATTATATGTGCTAAAAAATCGACAAATACACGAAATCAGATAAGAAAATTTATTAGATTAGACAAAATAAAATTAAATAAAAATCAAAGATAATGTATAATAGAACAAAACAAAGTAAGATAAAATGAACGAAAACAAAATAGAATGGAATAAAATAGAATAAAAAAGGAAATTGAATGGCATAAATCAATCATCCCAAACAGTCCAATTATATTTAGTTACTATTTGGATACTGTAACTAATTACATGTGCATACAAAAGAAGGATATGTAGTATATATAGTCTACCTTCTCTCCATTTCTTCGTTTCCATCTCTCTCTCACTCTCTCACTTTCAAAAATTGCATACGAACATATATGTAAATATATATATACATATATATATTATATATATATATATATACATACACACATACACACACACACACACACATATATATATATATATATAGATATACATTATATATATGTATATATAATATAAATATTTATATATATATATATATATATATATATATATATATATATATATATATATATATACATACACAGGCAACACGAACGCACACACACACAAACACATACCCACACGCATAAAGAAGTGCACACGCACACACACAATGTACATATGTATACTCGTATATATCCATAACACTCATACCCATATATATACATATATATATGTATTTGTGTGTGTGTGTGTGTGTGTGTGTGTGTGTGTGTGTGTGTGTGTGTGTGTGTGTGTGTGTGTGTGTGTGTGTGTTTGGCTAGTTGTATCTTACGGGAAGGGGAGGTATGCTCGTGGTGTGTGTGTATAGGTATGCATATGCATGTATTCACTGCGTGTGAAAATTAAAAAGAGGAAGAGTTGAATGAAAAAAAAAACAAGAATGGTAACAGACACAGATACCTTTGGAAAAAAAAAACCAGAACTATCTTTTACGAGGAAAAGTTGTGACGCTGTGATAAAAGACAGCCATAGCTCTCGAGACCCTTCCAACTCAACTCTGGATATTTCCCGTTGCCGTGGAAAAAGTCTACATCTTTCTACTTGGTAGAAAGAAGACTTCACAACTTTTGTTTTCAGTAGACTATGGAAGGGAAAAAAACTTACAAGCTTAATGCATAGGTTCCCCTGTTTTGGGTGTTATACCATGTTGAGAAAGTAGGGACGTCTGTCTTTGTGTGGTTCTTTGTCATGTGTTGCCATATCCCATGTTTGGAACAGAAAATGTAATACGTCAGCTAAAAGGTAAAGAAATAGATGTAGTCTCATTATTACTTTTTTTCTCGGAAATATTCATCGACAAACAAAATTATTTCATATTTATTAGCAATACTGGAAATCATTGAGACTAATTGCCACTCATTTGTATCTTCAATACTTTGTTCATGTCTTACGTATTTTTTTTTAGCAAAAAATTTAATTAACACTGTAAGAATTTACTTACAATGGAAAATAATACCGTACTTTTTTTTTGTAATAAAGTCGAACAATGAAAAAAATCAATCAAACAAACTTACAGACAAATGAGGAGGCATTTGGTAAATCAAATAATAATCCATTTGAAAAAATTACTGCATATTTATTACGTATTTATTCGATAGAATCTTTACTCTTCTATCTATATTATAGGTTTTCAAAATTACCATTAATTTGACTAATAATGCCAAATCACACCCGAAGGATATCCTTTTACTCATAATGGTGCATGAGGCGAAAAATAATAAAACAAAAACGATAACAAATGAAAAAGAGACAAATGGGGAAGCAAGCACTAAGCCACTGGCAAACATTATTGCACATTAATAAGATATTCTTGGGAATCTTTATGCTTCAATTCTTATCATCTCTGCAAGAGATTACTATTGATTTTGGTTATGTTGATCGAAAAATATACAGAGACATTCGCCGTGTTCAAGAAGTTAATTAAGAACAATTTCATCCCTTCATTGATCATTGATGGAAGAGGTCCTTCAGGGGCAAAATTTCTTTAAAAAAAAAAAAAAAAAAAAAAAAAAAAAAAAAAAAAAAAAAAAAATAATAATAATAATAATAATAATAATAATAATAATAAAATAAATAGTAAATAAATAAACAAAAACAAACAATAATAAATAAATAAAATTAAATGAAAATAAATAAATCAAATAAGATAAATCAAATAAAACAAAGAATTTGAATAAACGAACAAACAGAAATAAATAAATAAATATAACATAACAAATAAAATAAACGAATAGAAATAAAACCAGAAACAAAACAAATCCAACAAGCGCGTGCATTGGACCTGTCTGCGTGAGAACTTTCATTAGGTTTTCAAAGCGGCTGCTCTTAGATGTCAAGTAGAGTTGGTTGAAAGCTTCGTAAATAGCCCATCGCAAATGTAGAGTGACAGGGCGGTGCTGCGAGGCACGACGAGTACAGGGAGGGGACAAACGGCCATCCGTAAAGTGGAAGCGACCTTCTTGTTGTATAATGTCATATTACGGTATATAGTGACATGATTCCACTTTTTTTTTTGGCAGAGGTATTAGACAATACCAAATGATGTCATGTCTATATGTTTATACATATATACTTATTATGGAACAAATCAGTTGTTGTAGTGATATGTTTCAAATAATCAAATTCAGAAGTCGCAAAGCTGATCCCAGTTCCTCATGTTAGGAGTCCCGTCACTCATCTAAAATGATTAAAACTAGATACGAACTGGTATACTGGTAAAAGGGCTTGGACT
The DNA here is from genome assembly GCF_046742065.1 of Oratosquilla oratoria. Taxonomy (NCBI): domain Eukaryota; kingdom Metazoa; phylum Arthropoda; class Malacostraca; order Stomatopoda; family Squillidae; genus Oratosquilla; species Oratosquilla oratoria. Next base: position 50,089,692 of record NC_134792.1, on the reverse strand, counting down.
GAATTCTAAGGTTCGTATGACCTTTTATGCAATTACTAATGCCACCAGCTAGGCATAGTAGCACTTGACCGAGGCTTTCATTCGTTCGCCGTTGTAATGATCAAAGAACAAATCACATGTTGCAGTGGTGTCTTTCATCGTCTAAAACGAACATACGGACTGTAGATGATGTCGATACTCCTTTCCCAGTATACAGATCATATCCGGTTTCGATCCTTTTAAATGCTCTGCGTGGCAAGATGGTAACAGACGAATCTCCAACATCCGTCCACTCAACCAACACAAACACAAACTTCACTCAAGACACCTAGAAAAACTGCACGCCAAACACAAACATCTGATACAACATATTACACCTAGACCACACCGTACAGACTATCTGTCAGCTGCGCCCGTCCCACGTGCGGTGTACACGATAAGACGTGTATAACCGTACCTACAAGTAACACACCCCTTCACCAGCTTGACTGGTGATAACCGCAATAATGTAATAATAATAATAGTAATGGTAATAATGATAATAATAATAATAATAATATCGCATTAACTGACAGGCTACTCAAACCCAACCTGGGGTAAAACAGGAATTCTCATGCCTTACCTGGGGCTAATCAGGAACGCCCTCTACACGCGGGAAGTGAAATCTACTCACTAACCGTAAATTACACACACACACCTCTCACGAACATAGCCGCATCCCACGCACAAACATATACACTTCCTTTTTCTTCGACTAAAATTCGTTTCCTTTCTCACTTTCTCTTATACTACATCTTCTCATTTCAGTTTACCTCCCACTAAAGATTTTTCAATTTTTCCTCCTTTCTCTCCTACTACGTCTCCTACCATTTTCCAAACTTTCGTTGGTGATATAATATGCTCTTCCTCCCGGCATTGGCGCCGCCGTCCAAGTTCCTAGCCCAGTTCTCCTAAGCCACGACAACAAATAAGCCCCAAATCGCTCGCAATTCGCCCGGTGGCAATAGCCCTCTTTTATACACTACTATCTTTTCATTTTCCTACAGACATTCTTCCCCTCCCACAAAACCCGATCCCGCGCAAGCGAGGTGGTCTTTCCTTGGAATCCAGAATCCAGACGAATCTCCTCATCTGAGGTCCCGGGATCGAAGCTTCGTGTGTGTGTGTGTGTGTGTGTGTGTGTGTGTGTGTGTGTGTGTGTGTGTGTGTGTGTGTGTGTGTGTGCGTGTGTGTGTTTACCTAGTTGTATTTTACGGGAAGAGAGCTATGCTCGTAGTGACTCGCCTTTGTATGTTTCAGTATCCAGTTTGATCTTAAATTTTTGTATAGTTTTTGTGCTCACTGTTTCCTCATTCAATTTGTTCCAGATATCTACCACTCTGTGTGTGTGTGTGTGTGTGTGTGTGTGTGTGTGTGTGTGTGTGTGTGTGTGTGTGTGTGTGTGTGTGTGTGTGTGTGTGTGTGTGTGTGTGTGTGTGTGTGTTTATGTATGTACGCCTGCACATGTGTTCATAAGTGCGTCTAAGTGTAGACATACGTGTATGTATGTGTGCGTGTTAGCAAACGTGCGTGCATGGTTGAACACGTGAATGTGTGCAGGTGTGAAGATGCATGAATACAAATGCAGTGCTCAATCTTAGCCGGAAACAAATATGAACGCAACAGGGCTGTAAACCTTTGGAATACTATCGTGGCCTCTCGCTTCCATTTTTACTGCCGACGGAATATTGTCCACGACGAATATAACAAATCTCTCGCAGAGAAATAATATTCATAACTCGTATTGCAACTGCGGTCGTTTGTTTCATGTGCTGCTGGAGAGGAACATGTGTTGTGATGGGATTGACACGAAGCGAGACACTTGCGACGCGGCCATGGAGGAACGCATTCAAGACTGACCAATTACAAGTTGAATTGGTTGTATTGCTGACAGGTAGGTCTAAGGCTGGGGTCTGCCTACCCCTTGTCGCCATACAAATACCACTACAATAACCAGTATCTAAATTTCCCGCATTCTTTTCGCACTGAAGAGAAGAATGAATTTATGATAATAAATTTTGTTTCCATATAAATAATATATGATTACTAGTTCATGATTGTTCATGAATATGATTTATAATGTTCAATGAGTTTCAAGTGACCGATACATTTTGACTCGTGTTGCCTTAATGGACAACTATACAATTAGAATGCAAATATATCTCTTCCCAATTGTATACAAAAGCTTGTAAAAATAGCCAGTCCATGTTTTCTGTTCTTCCTCCTGAATCCTGCATTCCTCATACCTATATATTATTTGGCAAACTCCTTCCACATTCTCACCTCCAAATTCATGAGATTCAGAACTCCTTCACAAGGTCACCCAAAACATTAACACGTAGAAGTTGTCCTCTTTCCCTTTAATGAGCACATAATGATAATATCATGTTTAGTATGTTTGTGCAAAATCTAATTCTGAAGTCGACATCACCTTCCGCTTGTTAGTAACGCTTGATTATATGCAATGCACTATGAAATAGTTTTTCATAATTATTGTCCTCTTTCTCAAATTTAATTCATGTCTAGACTCGAACGGTGTTTTAACAACAGAATATAGTCCTTCAGGATTATTTCAAATGCCCTTTAATATTTTCACTCTTTTTACACTTAAAAAAAAAAAAAAAAAAAAAAAAAAAAAAAAAGACAAATACTCGTAGTGGGTACGAAGGGAACAATATGAGAGATTGGAATTCCCCTAAGAGATTGTATTCTTCGTCTCGTGGGCTCTTCAGTTTGCTTGCAATAATGATAAGTCAATATTACAGTCTTTCCTTTTCACTTCACGAATTCTTACTTCGCCAGTATGTGGTTCTACTCGATTTCGTGCAGTTTCGCTTACACAGTTCGGTATACCTCGATCGCATAGAACTGTCGTGGTTGTTCTACAAACAAATATAAATCTAAAGTAGTACAAAGGCCTTAGACAGAGTCGTTTATCTGGATTTCCAAGTATATGTGAAACGTTTAGGTTTTAGGAACATTGTTTATCAGAGGATTAAAAAATATATATAGGTTTCGTGGTGCGCAATAAAGGGTTGTTTTAGAATATATTTAAACTTTCTTTCTTCACCTTGAGCCTGAATAAAAGCACCTGCTGATAGCCAGAACTAGAAACATTACATTCTTTTATATAATTTCTCTATATAGAAAATCAATACTCTAGAATGTTTATACAACCAACAACTGAACCAGAAATTATCAGTCGATGATAGGACACATGGCAAACAAATTTTAATACATTTTATTCCATTACTTAGACTTCCAGACTCTACTTCAGACTCCATAGCTTGCCTTAGGCAGCAAGACTCCCATATACAGTTACAGTCTGCGCTGGACTTCTGCTTCTTTGCAAATCCTTTATGATATTTGTCCGATGCAGATTTACGTACTTCTCCGATTGTCAGGCGACTTTATTCAGCTGGGGGAACCCTACCGTTTTCAAATATTAAAGTATCTGGTACAATTTTTCTCTTATGTATTTCTTATGGACACCATTGGGCAAGTCCATACATCTAAATAAAACTTTAAAATTCTTTGAGGATTCTGAGAAACTGAATGGGGATCTTGGAGCGTGAATGGCTACATCAACCTATTTGTTCCCATTTTAATTGACCTTAGTTTAGCATAATTTGAACTATGTTTTTTTCAAATAAGAGAAAGGTTTAGTAAGGAATGGTTCAATAGCCTTCTCATAATTTGTCAAGTTTTAACCATTGATGCTATCATATCTGTCATTTCATCTTTTCCACGAATTGATTCATAAAATCTTCGTGCTGCCGTGACTACATTTAACCAGATTTTGTTGATATCATTATATAGATAAAGTTATTCTTTTGTCGCTTAATCGCATTTTTCATGACGATATCTTGCATTCAGATTCTTTAGCTACCGATCGTTTCCACTTGAACTACAAGTCCAAGTACTTAGGGGAAACGGTTGTAGCTAAACGTCAACTAACGTGACTTTCTTACCTTAGTTACAGCACCTCCATCCTATAACACAATGCCAAGTTTGCATTGAACTCAGAATAGAACGAAAGCTTTCTTGTCATATTTCCTTTACCATGGTTAGCCACGTTTTTACCATTTCTTCCATTCATCATAGCAAACAGGGAAATCCCTGTTTCAGATTACGCACGAAAACTTCCTCCTACGTCCATGCATACTAGTTGCTTGCCTGTCTGTCCGAATGCACAGAGAAACTTATAAATTAGGCATCAGATTTGCGTTTCCTGACGAAAGCATCTCACCTTGTTCCAAATGCGTTCTTCCATTTAGCTCAGTTCCGGCCTTGGAAGAGGGCCCCCCAGCCATCATCTCCCACTCCTCCCCTCCCCCCTCAACAGTACTGGCGCAGCGGTAAATCATCTTGTGTTTTTCCCTGAATCCGAGGGATTAACCCCCCTAATTTCCCTCCAATATCCCCAATTCTTCCTGACCTGCAGGTACGGATGATTCACCCTGCCTAGGGGCCTCTTGGAATGAGCCATTTTCCCTCGTTCCGCTGTAGAGGAAGGGGCGTGGGGGAAATTGATTACTAGGGGGACAATATTGAAATCGGAAGAACGACGACGAGGACGAGGAGGAAGAGGAGGAGAAAAGACAGAGTAGCAGAGGATATAAACAGACGTAGAAAGGGAATTGTAGAGAAGAAAAGAAGTAGGCGTAAAAGCAGAAGGAACAGAAATGAAGGAGAAGAAGAAGGAGAAAGAGAAACAGGAGGAGTGAGAGGAAAAGAAGGAGAAAGAGAGGAGGAAGAAGAAGAGGAGGAGGAAGAAGAGGAAGAAGAGGAGGCAGAGGAAAATAGTTAATCATATGAGGTCCAGGATTTTCCCGGACAACTTTCCCCCCGAACGCTTGTTTGTTCGTCTTTAAGTCGACCGTCAAATATCACCTTATTGTCTCGGAAATACGTCTTATTGAAGTCCTCCACTGTAAGATGAATCATATGTACAAACACACACACACGCGCGCGCGCACACACACACACACACACATTTTATATATATATATATATATATATATATACACACACACATATATATATATATATACATATATATATATATACATATATATACATATATATATATATATATATATATATATGGGTATACAGGATGAGTATGGGTGTGTGTGTGTGTGTGTGCGTGTGTGTGTGTGTGTGCGTGCGCGGGTGTGTGTGTGTCTATGCCTATATGTATGCATGTATGTATGTATGTATGTGTGTATGTATGTATGAGTGTATGTAATTCACCATGGTCTTGGATCACGTGTTGGACTCGCGATCGACAGCTACTACCCTCCCCGATGAGAGCTCAGATATCATGTATGACCGATATATGGGTAATGCTGTGACCTGACAAACACACACACAACTCCCCGCCCATGAGAGTTGGAGTGTGTGTGTGTGTGTGTGTGTGTGTGTGTGTGTGTGTGTGTGTGTGTGTGTGTGTGTGTGTGTGTGTGTGTGTGTGTGTGTGTGTGTGTGTGTGTGAATTAGCTATGCTAAGAATATTTTCGACTAGAGAAATTTGAAATGTGTCATCATTGCAATATAAAATCTAAGATTACATATGATAGACAGAACAGACGGTTTATAGCGCCGGCTCATCATATGCACATACATAGAAATTTATAATTACCCTTTATCAGAAACTTAAACTTTTGTGTTTGGATCAAAGACAAGAATTCTTTTTAAAAATGTTTTAGCGACAAAATCCTTTATGGGATTCAGTCTCTTTTACACAAAGGTGGATACAAATGCTAAAAATAAAACATTAGATTTAATAATTTGTTAAGATATTGTATGATAAAAGATGATAACAGAGAAAATAAAGTAATCTTTCTAGTGATATCTGCTTTCTGTTGTTTCCAATGCTAAAAGCATAAAGCGTGTGTATATATATTTTTTTTGCTACATCTTCTTCCAATTCTTTCCAAGTATCTATGCATCTATTTGGACAACTAAAATTTTTCACATCTTTTTTAAAAGTAGTATTCCTTAATTTGTTCACAAGACCTCTTAAAGCCCTACTACCCTTAATCAAGATATCTCTTCTGTCAATGTAATCTATCCCTTTTTGTAACCTGAATACTGTAATCATATCTCTTTTTCTGAGATCTTTTGAAGCCGGCAGATTTAGTGCCAGGATAGGAACAATTTTTGTTGCTAATTTTTGTATTCTCTCGATTTTGTTTATATTCCTTACTCTGTGTGGGGATCGTACCACTCACGCATATTCCAGTCTTGGACGGATCAGGGTTTCGAAGATTCTTTTTTTTTCATCATCTCTTCGTCTATATAGAGAAAAGCCACTTCATTTTTCTGTAGCAGTATATACTTCTCTCTCACAATCCTGATGATATGCCTGTAAGGTGACAGATTGTCTTTTATCAAATATTCATTTTTTTTTTCTAGTGGAGCTTACTTCTCGAGGAATTGTTTAAAAATGGTCTTTTGCAGCTAATGCCTATTCCCAGTGCTTTACATTTTTTGGAATTAAAATTAATTTCCATTCTTGGCTCCATGCAAGAACAGAGTCTAAATCTTTCCGCAATAGCCTACAGTCTTCCTCATGTTTCCCTCTTTTCGTGATTTCTGCATCATCAGGAAATACGGTAGCATAGCTTGTACATTCTATCACGCCATTGAATTAAACAAATTGAAACTATCAACAAAGAGCCAAGGACTTTTTTACAATCCATTATTCTAACCTTGTTTGATCAGAAACGTATTTACCCGGCTGGCTGACATACGTACGAGTACAGTCATGTGGACGCACTCGTATACACAACCAAACGCTAGCACACGACCAGCGCTACTGTAAGTTTGATATGAACACATCTGGGGAAGGTTTGCTCGTGACAAAATTCGTTGGATCTTGAAGTGGATGTCTTGCTACGGGGCTCAGTAAAAACCGTAGGGGAAGGTTTTTCAACAGCAATAAAAAAAGAAAGACAAGGGCAGGGAAGAAGATCTACTTAAAGAAAAGGTAGAAGAGGAAGATTGGGGCTTAAAGAAAGACTGTTGAGGAAAAACAAAAGAAGAGATGATAAACTGGCTAAATGAATAAAAGAAAAAGGGGAAAATAGAGTAGGAGTAGAAGAAGAACGTGGAGAAAATGGAAGAAAAGGAAGAGGAAGAAGAAAAAGGGGAAAAGAGATTAGGAGTAGAAGGAGAACGGGGAGAAAATGGAAGAAAAGGAAGAGGAGGAGGAAGAAAAAGGGGAAAAGAGAGTAGGAGTATAAGAAGAACGGGGAGAAAATGGAAGAAAAGGAAGAGGAGGAGGAAGAAAGGGAGAAGTAGGGACGTCGAGGTAAGGCCGCAGCTTGTGTATTGAATTATGCTAATAGGTAGCGCGCATATGTGGCAGAATAGAGAACTCAAAGGGAAGGTAGAAGGGTACATATGTATGCCCGGACATACATACAGGCTCGTGTACGGCATTGCTTCTTTATGAAAAATGTACACCTGAGAACATATACACTTTTGCCAATGTCAAGTGATAGTATGAATAAAGGATATTCACATGTAAATGTTTATATACAAGCAATATACTGTCTATAGAAATGAAAATACAAATACACATAAGCATGTGCATTTACATGAGTGTAGGCAGGCACATCAGCATCCACATAAATGTACATTCACATATAACACACACACACACACATATATATATATATATATATATATATATATATATATATATATATACACAAATTCATGTTCCGATGAATGGTAGTGATATTTCATTTTATATGTTTGTGTTCATGCTTGCATTTTACTGGGGAGGTTACCGGACAACAGGGAAAAGTTACTGGGTAGTGGCGAGTTATCGTAAGCTTGACAGAGTCTCCGGTTTCGAGTTGTGACGTTTTGTCCCATTCTTGGTTTTGTGGCGTTCTGTTGCCTGTTTGTGGCGGATTCTTACATGCTCAGGAGGCCCTTGAAGTCCTCTGCTTGTATGTTTAGTTTTGGACTCTTAAGAACATAACAAGAGCTCATCTGTCCGTCACTACCCGTGAGGTATGCATAAGAGAAAATTTCCTGCCCACATATACCATATATATAAATATAGTATGTATATGTATATACTCACACACACACACACACACACACACATATATATATATATATTGGCATCTATTGATTTATAAATATACGCATATGCATACAGGCACACACACACACATACATTTAAACCAAGGTATGAGAAATTGGAGAGTGAGACAAGGCCCCGCGATTATTGTTCCTTTCCTTTATACTGAAATTAGGTAAATACACATACACACACGGAAACTCAAACACATACACACACACACACACACACAAATAAAAACACGCATACACTGTCGATACACATAAACAAACAAAATATACGCAGACTTGCCTAAACTGTAGGTATTTATTCATGAACAAAAATGGTTATTGACATTCGCGGTGCTAGAGCTTTTAGTGTAAACGAACACGCGTCGTTTTGTTCTCTTTTCTTCTTGGTTGCTGTCGTTCTGGCGAGTGTGGTTTATTCAGATGGCAAAGTGTGTTTGTCCGAGTGTTATGTCTGCTTAGAACCAGTTTGGCGTTTGGCAAGGGGACGAGAACTTTTTACGACCGCCGTCCGTTGTCTCGTTTGTGTAAAGCGTCTTACGGAACCAGCGGTTTGAGGTCTCCATGCGTAGACTCAGAAAAATGAAGGATACGGCTGTATGTCTTTGCAGGGCTATTCTTTGTGTGTTATTCCCTTTGGCAGCAATGGCTATTGTCCCCTTTGATGGGGGTACCAAAGCGTACATATGGCAAGTTTCGTAATGGGAGTTTTGTCAGTGATCAATTCAAAGTTATGATACACTGAAATGGCAATGTGACTAGTCACGTATCACGTGCGTTACGTTATGTTATGTTACATGATTAAGGACACTGAATTTTTCATGGTGATGGTCTATATTTGGTAGTATCCTGTGTAGTTATTTTGCTGCGGAACATTTATAATAGATATTTTTTGTAACAAAAATATAACCATACATGTGTGAACCAAATTTCAAGGTTGAATGGATAATTCACCTAAGACAATATAGTAAATATAACATATACATATACATATATATATATATATATATATATATATATATATATATATGTATATATTAGACAAAATTTCTAAGGTAGAACATTTATCTTCAACAACATCATGTAAATTTATTCTATAACATTAGTTCAAATGACTAAATTACCAAACAGAAAAGATAAATAAATTGTACATCATAAAACAATAATCATATTGGCCATGAAAATCAACTGGGACGATGTAGGTAATAACTTGAATATTAAAGAAAGAAGAAGAAGAAGAAGAAGATTTACCGCTCTGGGGAAGATAAATGTAGAAAGAAAATAAGAGAAATATCGTTAACTTAAATGATGAAAGGCGTTGCGAGGAGGAGGAGGGGAGGTCAATCCATCAAAATGCTTTGATAATGGTTCCGATGTGCGTAATGATGGATATGGAAATCTTTATCGAAGTTGGAAATATGCCTTTGAGGAGAAAAATAGCCACCAAGAACTCTTCCACTATTTCATCTCTCCTTCCCTTTTTCAGCAATTTGCTCTTTCAAATACCACCAACCACAGTAGTTTTTCTTTCCTCTTCTCTATACCACCAACCATAGTAGTTTTTCTTGCCTCTCCTACTACACCAATTTCTCAGGTAAAATTGATCCGAATGTGAATAATCTTTACAATGCAATAACTACACAAATGGCATTACAAATGTAGAAAATAGATTTATATTCTAACCTCAACAAAACCTGGGCGATACTTAGAACAAAAGTGCTAGAGCCAAATTATTATCATCTTTGTCGATAAATTACTTGCCAATATTTATTATCATTACTATCACTGCCATTATTATTATTATCATTATTATTACTATTATCATTTTTATAAAAGATTTCCAAGAAGTGATTTATTTTTCAGAAGTCATAACCCATTTTGCTACGGTGGGCGTTTTTCTCAAATCAAAAGAATGGTTAGGTGATATCTAGATTCGATATCAACGTGGCGAAACGCATTAAAAAGGGACAAATAAAGATACGCTTGAGATTTATCTAACTCTCTCACTGCAGACGATATTCCTTTTCATTGAATCAATCTGAGATGCAGTAGAGATATTGTTCAAAACATTTTCGCGACAAGGGAATGTTTTCCCATCTGCTCATAAAATTGTCCGATGGCAGCTCAAGTAAACAGTAAATTCTCAGCACACAGCAAAAAGGCTAACAAGAGAATATGTTTCTAGAGTTCGTATTATGTCCGGGTTGACTTTTTACTTCACGATTTTTTAGTTATCAAAGTTCGATATATGGACAAGATATCTGTATGAGCAACTCATATTATGATAGTCTTAGGGGGTCACTTTATGAAAAGGGTGACGGAGGAATGTGGGATGTGGAATGTGGGTGGGCGCGGGTGTATACCTTATGCCTTGGGTGGCCACCTCCCTTATAAGAAGGAAAGAAGCCTTTCACATATATATATATATATATACATATATATATATATATATATATATATATATATATATATATATATACATATATATATTATATATATTATATATATATATTATATAAATATATTATATATCATATATATATATCATATATATATATATACATATACATATATATATTATATACATATATATATTATATACATATATAATATATTATATATATATATATATATAATATATATATACATATATATGAATTATATATATATATATATATACATATACATATATATATATATATACATATATATATATATATACATACATATATATACACGAGTATATATGTATGTGTGTGTCTGTGTATACGTGTGTTTGTGTGAGAGTATTTGTGTTTGTGTGCGCGCGCGTTTTTGTACTTGTGTTTGTGTGTGTATGAGTGCGTGTGTGTGTGTGTGTGTGTGTGTGTGTGTGTGTGTGTGTGTGTGTGTGTGTACGTGTGCGCGCGCACGTGTGCGATTGTTCTGTTCGTTACTCTTTTATTTCAGGTTTGCAAATCATTTGTTGCCTATATCGTCGCTCGTCGTCAACTCCTCGAGTGTCCAGAGATATATCTTGCCTTTCAGTCCTCTTGGACATCAATTTGACATTGTGCTTTCCTGGAAATTATTACGAAAGATATTTACTTCTCTTATTCGACGATATAATGATGCATCGCGTTCTGAACTTAATTGCCTTCATATAGCGCAACAAAATACTACTCGTAGACTCATTTCTCCTCGCAAATATTCAAGGACATACACACAAGCACAGACACACACGGACACAAACACACACACACACACACACACACACACACACACATAGTGGTAGCGTTCGCAACTGCTGCTACAGCGGTCCTAGTTCGAATCCCGCCCATGGCTGAAATAATTTTAGTATCGCTGCGCTGCGAGTCGTTACTCCAACTCTAGTGGGCGGGGAGTTGGAGGTGTGAATGCGTAAGATCACAGCAGTACCCATAGAGCGGTTATATATGAGCTCTGAGCTCTCTTTCGGGATGATAATACCTGTCGATCATGAGTCCAACACGTGATCCAAGATCATGGGGAATCACACACACACAAACACGCACACACACACACACACACAAGCCCAAGCACACACACATAACTATACATACATATATATACACATAACCATACATATACACACACACACAAAGCCCAAACACACACACACATAACTATACATACATAATATATATACACATAACCATACATATACACGCACATACAAGCCTGCACACTTGCGAACCAACTTGTTGATGTGTTTATCGGGTGAAAAATTATCTGTGACCGACACCCAAATCTTCTCTTCCACCCGTCATTGCTTCCCTTCCCGCTGAATCAACAACTGTTGACCTTATAACGCACTTCCCCATTTTCCTGGTTTCATCTTCTCGGTGAAAAAATTTGTTTTCCAAACTTGGCTTTGTTATATATTCCGTGTATTTTCTCTCTCTCTCTCTCTCTCTCTCTATCTCTCTCTCTCTCTCTCTCTTGCAAGTTTTCATTTCAACATGAACTCGCAATCTTTGCATGGCCAGTAAATATTTTAGTTTTGTCTGTTTGTACATCACTTACCACCACTAGAAAAGATAAAAGGAAAAGGCGATATAACCGCGTTGCTAAAATCAACGATACGAACAATCACAATGAACATGGAAAACATCTTATTTTAGAGTGAGGAAAAAAATATTAAAGTTACGAAAAAAAAAAAAAAATCGAAAAAGACTAGACGCTTGATGGATACCAAGAAACATGGTTCTCCGCTCAGATGCATCAGCTCGTGCAACAGACTACAAGAGATTAGTTCAATTTAAATCATGAAATGAATTCAAGGAAAATTTTGATCAATGGCGGACGAAACGAGACCACTCAAGTGAAGCCTTTTTTCTGTTTGTGGCTATTAGGTAGCTGCCATTAGGTAAACAGATAAATACGCTCACTTACATAAGCATTCACGCGTACACACACAAACATAATATATGTAACTCGAGCATACAAATATATAAGAAAAATTGTGCTCAACTTATATCTCTCTTGATGGTGTATTGGTCTAGTCACTCGGCACTGGTAATATTGTTCTCGGGTGTACTACATTTCAATTTCTGCATGCGCCTGATGGCTTAGAATTAAAGTGCATTGTGGTTGATAAAAATGTATATATATAGTATGTGTGTGTGTTGTGGTTGACGCCAGTCTATTCTATTCAGCCAGGTGTAGAACCATGTGCTGAAGGAACTGAATGTTCAGCATCTTCATGTATATATTTTTTAAATCATGAAATTTTGTGTGCAAGTATGTTTTATTGATTTTCCAAAATGGGGTATGTCAAACCCCTTGTAAGTGTTGGTCTCACCCAAACATAAGGTAAGTGTTCTAGGGTTAAAACGTGCTGATACTTGGGTTTCTTTATTTTTGAAACAACGATTCTGATTTACTAATTACTAGTAAATTTAATCTACATAAGAGGTCCTTCAGACTAGACAGAAAACAAAATGAATATTTACTAGTTAGAGACACGAACAGGGATTTATTCTTATAAAGTGAAAGAAATTTTATACGTTCTTCTGGTAAAAGCACTGGATGTTGGAAGAGTCACTATGGGAATCGAATATGACAATGGGAAGATGGAGCAGACTACAAAATGAGGTCGTATTACGTAATGGACAAAGGATATCCAATTTTACAGAAGAGACGTACGTTGTAAATCAAGTTACTTTGGTATATTTGGACTCCTTCTGTCCTATGGAGTTTTGGACTCTTATTAGATGCCATCAGGAAAGTAAAAGCTGAAGAGGCACTGAAAGAAAAGGGAAGCTTTTTGACTGAATCAAAGAATCCCTATGCTCAGGATTTCAATCCATACATCCCACAGACCACCTAAGCAAGATGCTGTAATGATTATAATCTATTTTATATTATTTGTTTTTGTTTTGTTATCATTTGTCTGTCTGATTTTCATTTATTATTAGTTATATGTTAATTTATTATTATTTACTATTTACCTGTTTGTTTATTATTTAACTATACCTATGCATTGTCTTTTTTATTTGTTATTTACATTATTATAGTTTTTTTTTTTTTTCGCATCTTACCTAGATATGGACCAAAAGGTCTCCTGTCGGCATGCTCCGCCTTTGTAATCCTTTGACCATCTGCTCTTCTATTTTGGTTACTGCTATATTAATTTATTCAAACGTTAAACTGCTTCAGCAAGGAATAACTTAATAGTATCTCAAACAACCATTTCCGTACCGTAGCATAAATATGATCATGATGGCTTACAAGTCTTTTGTAAGACTGCATCATATTCGAGAAGGAAAACTGAAAAGGACACGCGGAGGGTAAAGGGCAATTTCATTCGAATTGAATATCAATATGAATATTACCCTTACACATATCTGATTTAAGAGATAAGCTTCTATGGGAAGATTTTGATTGTTTCAAATCAACTCGAGATATTGCATCGGAATATCTTTCCCGTATTACGTGGTAGAAACAGGTTGTGTGAAATAGACTCCAGGAGAACTCTACATGCATTCGATACAATGTGAGAATTTTGTCTAAAACCATTGAGGAATAGATAAAAAAAATGATGTTTTTTCGTAAGAAAAATAGAGGGGACAGTTTGTTCGAAGTGCAAGAATTTTGTAAAGAATAGTAATTGATAACTGATAAAAACGCTTTATATAATATGAAAAGTAATATGATGAGGCTATACAGAAGAAGACGAATTTGCCCGGATAGCGTAAAAATAAACAAGATCTTAAACGAAGCGGAAATGATAATTCAAGAACGACTGCAGTAAGTTGGAAATGGCTGAATGAACATATCTAAGTTAGATTATAACCTTGCGTATTGGGTGGCACATTCTCTCATGTTTTAATTACCTTCAGAGTATTCTATTCATCAATTCTATTCATCACCGTGAAGGAGTCTCAACTCACCTTCAAGACGCTTCAACTATGAAAAGAACCGTCAGACTCTCACTAAATATTACTCGTTTTCTGTTCGAGGCATTTTTGATGGCGGTGGCGATGGTGATGATGGTAATAGTAATGGTGATATTGAGAATAACATTGTGATAATGGCAGTGGTAGTTATAGTGATAAAGATAGTGATAGTGATTATTTTTATGTTGGTGTTGGTAGTAGTATTGGTGTTGGTGGCGATGTTGATGGAAGAGGAGAGGGTCATGGCTTGCGGGCGAGAGTGACCAGATCCGATCAGAACCTAACGAAGCCACGTGATGGACAGTAACCAAGCCGCGCCCAGTGGCGGGGACGCTTGTTGTAACGAAGGGACGCTTGTTGTAATGGTTGGAGTTGGTAACGGATAGATATCTAAGGTTATATTCAGTGGTTTCATGCTTTGGCAAGGTGATGACTGGTGATATGCAATGGTGATAGTAGTATGGGAGTCCTGATCTGGGGTTCTTCGAGGCAAAGTTCCTCCTCCCACTCCCACTTCCATCCCATCCAAGCTGCACAAATTCGCATGTCCTTAGGTGGACTAGGGTTGGAGAACGAGGAGGAGGAGGAGGAGGAGGAGGAGGGGAGAAAGTGGAGAAGGAGAACAGGAAGGAGGAAGACGAGGAGGAGGGAGAGAAAGAGGATGAGAATGAAAAGGAGGAAGATGAGGAGATCGAGAAGAAGGACGATGAGGAGAACGAGGGGGAGGAGGAAGAGGCGGAGGAGGAAGTAGAGGAAGAGGAGGAAGAGAAGAGTGAAGGGCCTAGTGAGAAGAGGAATGATGATGATGATGAGTAGGAGGAGGATGTCTATGTATTTTCGACGTAAAACAACATTATACGACAATTACTGACGATTATAAACCAATAGACAGAGTGACAGGGGCTGCATTGTAAAAAAAAAAAAAAAAATTGTGATGAGTTTGCCGATGATGTGGTAAAAGGGATGATAGAGGCTGGTAGTAGCATCATGATAACAGGACGAGATTTTTTTCAGTCTTACTTGGCCATCATAATGAATGCTGGATTTTCATCACTGGGTAGCTAATGCTCACTAACAAACTTGATTCTGTTCTGCCGTACACAATTTTTATTCTGGTGACTGCCAGATAACTATTCACCAGCTAGTTAGTAACCAGGAGAGGATTTCGTCAATTCCACCACATGCGTCTTTGACACAGCATTCACCTAAAGGTAACCATAGTCTGAGGGAGGATACACTGCGTTTCTATCAAATATGAGCACCACAAAAAATTCTTAGTTATGACAGTGATAGTTTGAGTGTTAGTGTGAGCATAGCTTTGGCTGTTGCACAGTAGACACATTGGGTTTAGGCCTACGTGTGATGATGGCAAGATTTATGACGTCTGATGAATATAAAGCAATGGTCGGATGATGGTGTATAGACATAATTTTGTAATCATGGATTCTATAAGTATGTTGGTATGATATTAAAACACATTAAAAACGCTGAGGTCATTTAGTCTTAGCTCAAGAGCTCAGCTTTTACAGGCTATTAAGAAAGTTTGAAAAAGCCAAGCTGGTGGAAAAAAAAAGATAAGTGCATTCATAAGACATGAGAAGGGAAAGTGAGGAAAGGCTCATAATTAACTCGGAGTGAAAGAGTTAATCGAGGCACATGAAGAAATGCAATTAGACCGGCTAGCAAGGTTCTGTTGACACGGCCAGTGAGAGGCGCTTGTGTCACGAATGACTAAAAGGTTAGAGAGAGCCAGAATAAATATTTTGGCACTTCTGGCTTGCAGGAATTCCCTTTTCATCACCGACAATTACAACAACCTCCTTTAGCCTTTCCAGTCCTAAGAACGACTCAAGATTTTAAGCATCATGCCGCAAGAAACACAAACACGTAAACTACATAATACATATACATAAACAAGCACAATCAATAATACCCGTACGTAAACGATCGTACGTCAAGCACGCAAGCATACATGTAGATGAATTCATATAAAAACATTAATGCATACATATAAGAATATCAGATAATTCCGACAGTCGTCCCCGGATTCGAACCGAGGCCCGTAAGAACACGCAGCCGTCGCTCGCCAGCCTCGGTTCGAATCTGGGGACGACTGTCGGATTTATTTGATTGACTACACCGTCACTGGTGATTCTATTCAGAAATAAGAATATATAAAGGTGCAAACGATAGATACCTGTATGAAGTTGTTTTACAGCATGGGAGTCAGAGGGAATCAAAACTTCACGGACAATTTTTAACCAAACCAACTCACTTCCATCCGAAGGTGCATCAGTACTGATGTTGAGACGTTTTAATTTGCTTCTATTTAAAAAAAAAAAAAAAAAAAAAAAAAAAAAAAAAAAAAAAATGTTTTGATACACTGCCCTGGGTCAGAACCAATGGACCAAGATACAAGACATCCACAGCAAAGCCGCTTCACTTAATCGGCGACCCTCTCGTCTCCGTCCCTTCATGCAGAAAAAGAGAAGACGGGGAGAAATCCCTCCGGGCTGCATTAAAATATCATTCACACATAAGAACACCCTACCCCCCATCCCCCGCCTCTCCCTTCCTTGCATAACAGTATCATCTATACATAGTCACTCTCCACTCATCCCTATTTCCTGCCTTCTCCCTTCCTTGCTCAACAGACATTCCTCTCTTTGGTGCAACATTCCAATAGATCTCTCACCAGATTTTTTTTCTAGGATATATCTTACTACTGAACATAGTGAAGATTGATCTCTTTCATTTTTAGATGTATTGATGGAGCAGAGACGACGGCATTTACAATACTTCCGTATAGGTGGAAATATCTAATTCAGGACATTGCCTTAGTGGGGCTAACGAATGCGTGTGTGTGTGTGCGTACGTGTGTTTATGTACGTATGTATATTATATACATATATATATATATATATATATATATATATATATATAGTGTGTGTGTGTGTGTGTGTGCTCGATCACTGACGGACGACCCAAAGCAAGTGAATTTGTGAATATGTGTGTACGCTTGTATTTTGACATGTGAGTATGGAGAGAGAGAGAGAGAGAGAGAGAGAGAGAGAGAGAGAGAGAGAGAGAGAGAAAGTAAACAGATAACCTAGCTGGTGCAGATATTTCAATGAAAACACAACAACAACAGACGGTGGGTGACGGACCGTCCAGGTTTTATGAGTCCAATGGACAGGAAGACCATCTCCCCTCCACACTCAAACAGCTTGACATGCGTGTAGCATTTTGGATGAACTTTTTGTTGTTGTTTTTCTCTCTCGATTACATATGGCGTCGTGTTTTCAATGGAGCCAGCTAACCTCCATGGGGGAGATAAACTTGTTTGTACATATTGGAGAAAAAAAAAAAATACGGGGACTGAATAACATTCGTTGATTCATAGTTGATTGATGTATTCCACGATTAGAGGTCACACCAGTCCAAAACAGTGATAAAAACGTGTAAGGATATATAAACACACATACACACACACACACACATAAACATACATACATAAGCATATACACACAAACACACACTGACAGAACCAAACACACCAATGCATAACCACTCCCCCACACACACATGTACACATCCACACAAAAACAGTGTGTGTGTGTGTGTGTGTGTGCGTGTGTGTACACACACACTATCTCACGCATAGACAAATCAAACTGAAAAGCACACACGCAAACATATACATGCATACACACCATTATATACACATACCTAAATCATACTTCCCCGGAAGAAAAAAAAACGGAGAAGAGCCCCGTAGTGACAGGCTGGCCACAACATCGAATCTACAAAGAGGTCAAAAGCCTCAATGGGGGAAAGCCAACTTCGCCATCGAGCATGCTAACCCCGATCGTTAACAGGTTCAGCTTCTAATCCAACTGAAAAAGAGGTAAGGAACCTCGACGCCTTCAGATTCTGGACGAACAGATGAATACTGGAAACTTTTATTCCATATTATATAACGAAACAAACAAACAAACAAAATGTGAGCGATGAACGGCACAGATCGTCAGAATATTTGCGGTTGTCCAGTTTAACAATCATCATCAGCATTATCATTAATATAATTTTAATCAACATAATCGCCATAATAATCATAAGTATGATTAATGTCATTATTGTCATTATCGCCATCATTGTCATTAGTCTTTATTATAATTATTTTTATTATTAGTACTACCACTATGTAATTATCATTTTATCATCATATTTATTATCATATTATTATCATTATCACCATTATAATTATTATCAGTTATTATCATTATAATTTCTATTACTGGTAATACTATTATAATATTTATCATCAATCTGCAAATATATAGTTTCATACTTTCATAGAATGAACCTCTCGACTAGTCCCTTTGTAATTAGTATCTTTAATATGGTATGAACAATTTTTTGTGAGAAAAAATACCAATATTAAATAACATATGCAGTAAAAAAGAAAACGCCTGTAGGAAATCCCACGCGACTGCACCTTTGTAATCAACTCTTCCGCAGTTTGCGATCTGGTCCCCATCGTCTCAACCCGTAGTCCATCCTCCGAACTGGCGTAGCCCATCCTCCGAACTGGCGTCCCGTCCCCCTTGTCATGGTCGGAAACGGGTCGTTTGTCAAATGGTTCGTTTATAGTCGAACAAATTGTCTGGCAATACCACGGAACGATTATTGCATTTCACTTTTTTTTTTTATCTGGGATGGAGTTGTGGGGGGCACTGGGAAGTAAGAGGGAAGGAAAGATGGCATCATTTGTCAATGATGGCTTTGGGAACCTATGTGGCATTCAAGTCTTCATAGTAATGGCCGTCGTTAATACCATAATGGCCATGACATATCTGCAGGAATAACTAATCGCCACTGCAGTTATCCACGTCTCACATATCAGTCGATATTATTGGAGTCGTGTTGCTGAGGGGATCTAGCATCGGCGATTCCCATTACTGCCTTTCCTAATCTCACATTATTTACTATACATAATTTGCGCAATCATGCCCACGGTATTGTCGACCACCAAGGGAAAGTATCCAGAAGACTTTGTACATCCCACCTGATGTCATCAATGGCGTATTGATTGATTTCGACATTCCATACAAGACTTTTCTATGTACCAGACTCCCAGTATTGCCGTTACGAGCACGTTGTTAGTTACATTTGCTTAAGAATTTCCAAAACTCCGAATTATATCTAAAAGCCCACTAATACCAGTTAAGAGTTTTCCATGCGATATTGCAGGTTGCAATATACAGGATGGTCCGAATGTCTTGTTATTGCTACCAATAGAGGTACAAGTACTATAGTAATACAAAATACTGTATGAGCACATGAGCGCGTGCATTCAGACATAACCATGGGGATGTGCGACATGACGTCACTGAAAGATTCGGCAAACCAGCTTCTCCGAAGACGGCAATACTGCGATGGGAACATTTAATTCCAGTGATTTCATTTTGTTCTATTGTTCTTACAGTGAGTACACTGAATCTCCAGGACATGTATTTTGTATTACTGTAATACTTGTACCTCTATTGGTAGGGGTAACAAGTCATTTGGACCACAATGTATTTCTTAGATCTGACTGCTTGAGACAATGATGTTAACTGTAATTGGAACTCTAGCCAGCACCGTGAATACTGTAGAACTTGTTTTCCCTCATGTTTACTTCCATATCCCCTCTCAAGATTGATCGTTAGGTATTTTAAAGCCCCCGAGCAATTTTAGGCCCGGAAGAATGTTACATTACGTTTCTATGACAACATTATCGTCTAGAAAAATAACTCCCAACAATGTGATGATTTTTTTCGTAAGGAAGTAACATCAGGGATATATTATGCATCGTTCTTGTGAGCCAATTATACTGTGTTCTCTTAGAGGGAAAGTAAGATAAAACTCTAAATATCAGAAATTGATCACAAGATAAGTGTCTTCTCGTTTATAGTTAAGACACAATTGAACCAAATAATAGGCTAGTTCAGGCAAACACTACTATTGCCCAAACTTATCGACACATTAACTGGTACGGAATTGATTAGGGGCGAAATCACCAGTACAACTACAATTATCATCTATGGCCAAACACATTTTAAAGAATTCCAATATCGGCACAGATCTCAATACCTTTACCAATGACATTAGCTTCTCCCCTTGCGCGAGTCTTAAACGACGGCGATTGCTTCTGAATGACGACGATGAAGCAATGACTATCTTCAGACCATTCTAACTAGTACAAATTTGCCTAATGCTTCACAATGTTACCATTATTCATTCTTCGTCGAAGAGCTTATCACATTGACACCAGTCATTAATAATATAAATTAATAGAAAAAAATTCTATTAATATGTACCCTACAGCTTCTGGAAAACGACAGACATCACTCAGATGGAAAGATCTCGTTGTCAAAACCTTACACCCATTACTTGGACAAAGTAACAGGTAGTGCAATGTTGTTCAGTTCGAAGCTTTAAGAATCATTTAGATAAACACCTAAGCAAGATGCTGTAATGATTATAATTTATTTTATATTATTTGTTTTTGTTTTGTTATCATTTGTCTGATTTTCATTTATTATTATTTAGCTGTCAATTTATTATTATTTACTATTTGACTGTTTGTTTATTATTTAACTATACCTATGCATTTATGTATTTTATTTGTTATTTACATTATTATAGTTTTTATTTATCATTTTACTATTATTATGATTTTTTTCGCATCCGACCTAGATATGGACCAAAAGGTCTCCTGTCGGCATGCTCCGCCTTTGTAATCCTTTGTAACTCACAGAGTGCAGCTTCAATACGATCAAGTTATATGACGACTTTATTATATTGAGAAGCAAATGTAAGACATGTAAACATGTCTTTCGATCTATAACGATAACTTAAAGAAACAAATGAACAAAAACGACTTGACGCGTAAATGTCTCCAAACGTTGTTAATAACACCACCAGTGTCACCAGAATTGTAACCATCTGATACATTAAAACTACATCCAGCAACAGTATCCAAACATTATTACAAATTTCGAGAAAACACTATCAATTACACGAGAATCAAGATCAAAGACTTTCCTTTGTAACAGCCTCACAAGCCAATGTCAACTTCGCCAACAATGACATGACATCAATCCTGCGGTTTTATTTACATCTGAATGAATTTTTCTTGTACTAGTCAGAACAAACATGGACAAGAGGATTGCCAGGTTAAAGTGATTTATATTTATTTCAAAGGATTACAAAGGATTACAAAGGCGTTATAGATTTTGTTCAGGTTAACGTCAAACATTATTTTGCAGCTGAAGAAGTAACGCAAGGATTGAAAAAGTGAAATTGATCTTAATCACTCTGTTCAATTCGGTGATATAGTATACATATTTGTTTCTGTTAAAACAAAACATTACATCTAAATACAATACCAGATCAGAAGAAATTGTGGAACCAATAATTCATTGAATACCCTTTTCTACTACCAAGGCCAGTAGATTTTACTTTCATGTGTTATGGACCTTTACTGCGTCTACTAACTCATCCCATTGAACACATGTTGTAATCTTTCATCATTAATGGCATCAAAACTCTCATATTTATGTATATCTACATTTTATTTGCAAATTTAGTGGAGTATTCATGCATTTTTTATTGTTATTTACTATATTTAAATTTATCTTATATTAGTTGTTATTTTCTATCATTTGTCTAATTATTATCATTTGCTTGATTCACATTTATTATTAGTTGTGTCAATTTATTATTATTTACTATTTACCTATTTGTTTATTATTTAACTATATATATTTATTTTATCTATTACTATTTGTACTATATTTTTTATTCATTTATTTATTTATCATTATCATTTTTTTTTTCTCGCATCCGACCTAGTTATGGACCAAAAGGTCCTGTCGGCATGCTCCGCCTTTGTAATCCTTTGTATGTAATTTGATGTCGAAAACACCAAACGACCAATTCCCTTTGGCTTCTTCGGGTTTCTCTCACCAAAAGAACTAAACATCCTGAACCTATATCGATTAAAGTTTTTCGTATTTTCGATTTCTTTTATTTGTTCAAGCTTTCGTCAGGTGATTTCACTCAGCTGAGGTGAATCCCGTCTGCAGCAAAGAGCTCTAAGACGTTCGTATCGACGCCATTATGCATAACTGCGGCTACTAGTCACACCTGGAAGCAATGACTGGAATCACCACCTAAGGTTATGGATAACGCTAATCATCATAACGATCCCTTTGTCGCTCTAACAGGCAGTAACTGTAACACTTCAATGCCATAACCCCTCTGCAATTATCATTGCAGCGGACATTATAAGCAACAGACGCAGAGAAGTAAAGTTCTTAGCCTCTTTGTCACGGTGATGTTCCACAAACTGAATCAAATCATCTGGGGTTAGTTTATGTAGCATTTAATGTTAACAAAATCATCTACCGCCGTACATCAAACGAAAAAATAACTTCAAAATGCTTAACCAATCGTCATTGAGGCGCACTTTACAGGCTTTACTCCGGCTAAGAAAAGATGGGTTTATGTTCTAGTACTACCTATACTACTGCGAACCCCTTGTACTATCTTCACATGTACTACAACCATGTACATCACTTCGACTACCTGTGCTCTCGCCACTCTCATTAGTGCAGGTTACATCCCAAGCACCATCACCTCTTGCGCGACTGACTCCTGGTGAGCGATTTGTGTCCTGTTATCAACGCTTGGCTGGCGTTGTCCGGACAGCCGACCATCCCCCCGCGCCACTTGCGCCTTCTCCTCCTTCCTCACACTACCTCCACCTCCTCCCGTACGGCGGCATCTGCCCTCTTCCTATTGCCCTCTTACTACCTCTGTACCTCCGACGAGGGATATTAGCTACCCTCGTCCTGGTATCAAGCTGTTTACTAGAATTTCAATCCCTCCGAATATTCAGCCTCTTTTTCACTACAGTTTCGCCTGTTCCTTTCACCTCCTGTAGTTTATTTAGATGCTGTTACTTCACATACTACTGTCTAGACATCCGTAAATCCACCCATCCATTTACTTGCTTTCTAGATATTCTATCATTATTACAATTTTCTCATCAATTTTTTTTTTCTTCTCACTTTGGATCCTCTTTCATTTTTATTCCATATCTGCTTCCTCTACCATTCCAAAAGATAGTCTACCAATTTTGTATTTCTATTCTCTTTCGTGAAATTAATTTCTTTTCATTCTAGAACACTTAGATTCACAACATTTCATATATTTTACTATCTTATAATGTCATGATGTGGCAAGTCAAAAATAGTTTTACTTTTCACTGGAGGAATCAATCTAATCTTTCTTCTCAGGTATTACTGAAATGTTATTTGTAAACCTAGAATTTAGTGCCCTGCTATGGAAGCACTCACTGTTAAATTGAATTAAGACATTATGCAAGGGATAATGTTCATACTACAACATATCCTTTGAACATCAATTCAATTCTCACTTTAAAGTCATACAGTCTAAGTGAAGATCTGGGTGCTAAAATAAGCTCAAACACGTGTCAATTTAAGTGAGAAGCATACCTAAAGAAGTCTTTAAAATCATACTTGGAAAATAGATTATTGACAACAAAGTGCACACTTCCAACGCCATGACTTTTATCAGTTATGTTCATTCTTAAAATAATAAATTTACCTGACTTTCTTGTCATCCGTTTTAACGTTTGCTTTCACTGAGAACATTATATTATATATATATATATATATATTATATATATATATATATATATATATGTTGCATCTCCCGTAAAGGTTTTCTCGTGCCATATTGACCTTTTGTTTGCCTTTACAATCTATCCACCCTTTTCATCAACTTTTATATGGAAGTAGCAGAACATGTAAAAATCAATCTAATCATTACAAAATATATCTAAAACCTAAAGAAATGGAAAGCTGTTTTATAACAATAATAAAAGAGAGAGAGGGAGGGAGAGAGAGAGAGAGAGAGAGAGAGAGAGAGAGAGAGAGAGAGAGAGAGAAGAATCTTGGTCGGTATGACATGACATATTTAATGGAATTTACTGGAGAATCGAAAACGGGTCTACAGA
>NC_134792.1:50000053-50060053 GCF_046742065.1 Oratosquilla oratoria | reverse complement strand
ATATGGGAAGCAAGATAGATATTATGAAATGAAATGAAGTACAAAGTGTCACTGAAGGACGTTTATGGTGAAGATAATGAGTGTACGAGGCAATCAATTTAATAGACTCTTATGAGGACTGACGACACAAGCGAAGATGGATAGAAACGGTAGGAACAGTAGTTGAAGAATCGTGTGAGAAATAACGAGGTATTATGTTGTTGCAGAAAATGAATAGATTGTGTTAAAGAAAAAAGAGAATTATATATCGGAAGGGAATGGGGCGAAGGTAGCCCTGAAGGAACCGATTGTAATTGATAGAGAGAGAGAGAAAGGTTAGAAATATTAATAGAAGTTAGAAGAATGAGTCTAGAAGAAAATTACAGGGGAAAAGTACAAATTAAAATGAATGTTATAAATGTGACCAAAATTCAAAACATGTGATGGAATAGACCAGAAAATTGAATAAAAATTAAATAAAAAAAAGAACATAGATAAAATAAAAGCTGGAAAGGTTAAAGATGCGTTAAAAGCGACACGCTGAATTAGGAATTTGGAAACGTGAATGTCTACAATATAAAACGGATATGTAATAATTGCTAAAGCTGTAAAAAAGATCTCCTTTTTCTCATTAATTCAACAAAATTTAAAACTCGTGAATAACCTGAAAGGAATCAATACATGCCAAATATTGAAATACTCGATGTTTACAGAGACCAAATTTATTAAACATGTAGGACTTCATTTTTTTTTTTTGTACACGCGCGCAGTGAGCACTCGGGTATGACTAATGGAAACAATGAGACGAAACCCTACGAGCGTAGCGTAGCTCTTATACTGAGTGTTAAGTTAGATGTAATCAATACCCACCCACACCCACTCACACACAAATACACACACACACACACACGTATATACACGCACGCAGACGTATACACACACACGTAAATACACGCACGCACACGTATACACACACATACGCACATGCATGCACACGCATACACACACATAGACTTGATGCTGAAGATACTGTACAATGACGGGTCATCACGAGCATAGATCCCTTCCCGTATAATACAACTAGGTAAACACATACATCTAAGCATCCTTCCCACACAAGCCCCACATCCGCGCGTGCAAACACGCACACACACACACGCACACACAAACACATACACACACACACACACACACACACACACACACACACGACTCGGTGGCGCGGTTGGTAGAGTTCCAGACTGTCAGTATATCGGTACCGGTGGCACCTGGTTCGAATCCTGCCCAGGGCTGAAATTAGTTCAGTATCGCTGCACTTCGAGTCGTTACTCCAACTTTCGTGGGCGTGGAGTTGGGTGTGTGTGTGCGTGTGCCCATAGATCGGGCATACGAGCTCTGAGCTCTCTTCCGGGAGGGAAATAGCTGTCGATCACGAGTCCAACACGTGATCCAAAGACCAAGGTGAAACACAAAAGATACCAAACAATATCGGCTTCAACAAAGCCAGCTTACAGGTTCCCGGGCATGCCAACTGCTCGATTGCTTTTTAAAAGTTCGTGCAGAGGCACGGTCAAATTGCTGAACTCTCATGATTGTCTCCGAATAGTCGAGCGTCACTTTCGCGACTTTGTATTTCGCGTCTCCCAAGCGTGTCTGGATTATATGTAGATTGTCTTGCAAGAGTCCTTGACCAAATTACTTTGTGTCTAGCAAATTTGTATCTTGACTAACGCTAGTCAGTCCAGGGATAAGGCCAACATGCCTCTTAAGTATGCCTCGACTTTGTAACTTGCTGTGAGTGAATAGTATCGATTCTTCCTATGCGAGCAATTAGGAAATGAGTAGGAAAAGAACTTCTAGACAGATGAATAGCGTAAGACAACTTTAACTTCTTTAATGTGTGGCAAATTTCCTTTTACCTTGACAGCCACTAATCTATTTTGTTTACGTTCGTGGAATCACCACGGTGGTGGGATTGTAGCTTATGATGTATCCTAATGTAGACATAAAAGATATTTGGGATAGATGTAAAATATACTGAAACCATGCTGCATTTGGTATTACCTAACAATATGAAAAATACGGTATTGTTTAGTATTTTTTTTTTTATTATTATTAAAGGGTGAACTTTTGAATAAAATGAAGGTATGTGTAGTACTGAAACTAAAAGAGCCGTTTAGTACAAATAAGAAGAATACAGAAAGCAGTCTGTTCCTACCTGCATAAAAGAATATATGCTCAAGGAAATCACACAAGGAACAAACACATAAACTTAATCTTGAAGGTCAAATCATGAAGAAATGCATATAATAATAGAACCTTGAGATAAAGACAAAGAGGAAGAAGAAAAAACAAAACAAGAACACATTGAGACAAGACGCAGCAGACTAGTAAAAGAAAAGAAAATTAAAACAAATTGGCCCTCAAAGGAAGATACAAAACGGATTCGACCAAGAGAAAAAACGCTGGAAAATGGAAAACAACGAATCCCCCAAAACAGACGAAACTGTTTCATCGTGTTTGACAAATAGGAGTGCGCGAGGTAAAGCGAATTGTTCCTTTGAGATGCGATGATAGCTCCTCGTCGGATGCCAGATAAACAGACGGAATTGGATAAAAAGAATGAAAAGCCGACGTAAATATGCAAATTGATATAAAAGAGGACAGACCAGGAAAGCAAGATGTAGGACAAGGAGACGGATGAGATCCAGGGCACGATTCGGGGATTATGGGTGTTTGGGCGCAGATGAATTGCTCCGCATATGCATGCATGCACGCACACACACACACATACACACGCACACACACACACATACACACACACACACACACACACACATCCTAGTAAAGAGCTGGAGTCCAGGAACCATTGTTTAGGAGAGAGTAAACGCCAGGCGAGTCCAGCGTTTACTTTCTTCTACACAATATACGGTATATTATATATATATATATATATATATATATATATATATATATAGATATGTATATATTATATATATATATATATACACATATATATATATATGTTTATATATGATCCTATATATACGTTCATAAAGTTATGCGAAATATGAGAACATTTAAGATACTTAAACACTAATTTGTATTATTCTTTCATTTGGTGTACATACATTTCCCACATACATGAGCTTATTAAAGTCTATGTGGGGTAACTGAATGTAGAGATCATCTCCTTCGATGTCAAATTTTGTCAATTTCATCCCTTTATATTTCAACTTCATAACTAAATCGGAAAGACAAAGCACCTTCAATGACAAAATAATTTCCCCCGCTTGGAACATTCCTTTGTTACGGTTGGGATAGGAGAACCATTGAGCAGAAACCTTACTAGACCTGAAGAGGTCTCACAATATGGCAAAGTCGTACCCTTAGATCTTAACTTCATAACTAAATCGGAAAGACAAAGTATCTTCACATGACAAAATAATTTCCGCCGCTTGGAACATTCCTTTGTTACGGTTGGGATAGAACGATTGAACAGAAATCCTACCAGACCTGAAGAGGTCTCACAATATGGCAAAGGCAGCTTAGTAACAGTAAATCTCTTCTCAGCCATTTTGATCAGAAATTGCGTCCGTGGATTCATAAAAATGAATTGTCTCGGGGCTTTCGTTCGACAATACCCCCGGCCATTTTTCCCGTCCCTTAATACATCCTCCCTGCGCGCACTCGCATTACGTGTAATCATATCAACCCTCCTTTCATCCCTCTAGTACCTCAATAACCTTCTCGGCCTTCCCCAAAAACCCTCAGCCTCGCTCGTCCCTCCTAGCCACCAAATTCCGTCTCTCCCTAGTTCCTCTCCTCCCTCCGTTCTCTCCCTAGTTCCCCTCCCCTTTCCGTTCTCTCCCTAGTTCCCCTCCCCCTTCCGTTCTCTCCCTAGTTCCCCTCCCCCCTCCGTTCTCTCCCTAGTTCCCCTCCCCCCTCCGTTCTCTCCCTAGTTCCCCTCCCCCCTCCGTTCTCTCCCTAGTTCCCCTCCCCCCTCCGTTCTCTCCCTAGTTCCCCTCCCCCCTCCGTTCTCTCCCTAGTTCCCCTCCCCCCTCCGTTCTCTCCCTAGTTCCCCTCCCCCCTCCGTTCTCTCCCTAGTTCCCATCCCCTTTCCGTTCTCTCCCTCGTTCCCCTCCCCCCCCGGTCTCTCCCTTGTTCCCGTCCCCCCTCCGTTCTCTCCCTAGTTCCCCTCCCCCTCCGTTCTCTCCCTAGTTCCCCTCCCCCCTCCGTTCTCTCCCTAGTTCCCCTCCCCTCTCCGTTCTCTCCCTAGTTCCCCTCCCCCTCTCCGTTCTCTCCCTAGTTCCCCTCCCCCCTCCGTTCTCTCCCTAGTTCCCCTCCCCCTTCCGTTCTCTCCCTAGTTCCCCTCCCCCTCCGTTCTCTCCCTAGTTCCCCTCACCCTACGTTCTCTCCCTAGTTCCCATCACCCCTCCGTTCTCTCCCTAGTTCCCCTCCCCCCTCCGTCTTTCCCTAGTTCCCCTCACCCCTCCGTTCTCTCCCTATTTCCCCTCCCCCTTCCGTTCTCTCCCTAGTTCCCCTCCCCCCTCCGTTCTCTCCCTAGTTCCCCTCCTCCCTCCGTTTTCTCCCTTGTTCCCCTCCCCCCTCCGTCTCTCCCTAGTTCTCCTCCCCCTCCGTTCTCTCCCTAGTTACTCTCCTCCCTCCGTTCTCTCCCTAGTTCCACTCTCCCTTCCGTTTTCTCCCTTGTTCCCCTCCCCCCTCCGTTCTCTCCCTAGTTCCTCTCCTCCCTCCGTTCTCTCCCTAGTTTCCCTCCCCCTCCGTTCTTCCCCTAGTTCCCCTCCTCCCTCCGTTCTCTCCCTAGTTCCCCTCCCCCTCTCATCTCTCCCTAGTTCCCCTCCCTCCTCCGTTCTCTCCCTAGTTCCCCTCCCCCCCTCCGTTCTCTCCCTAGTTCCCCTCACCCCTCCGTTCCCTCCCCCCTCCGTAGTCTCCCTAGTTCCCCCCCCCGCTCCGTAGTCTCCCTAGTTCCCCTCCCCCCTCCGTTCTCTCCCTAGTTCCCC
The DNA here is from genome assembly GCF_046742065.1 of Oratosquilla oratoria. Lineage (NCBI taxonomy): Eukaryota > Metazoa > Arthropoda > Malacostraca > Stomatopoda > Squillidae > Oratosquilla > Oratosquilla oratoria. Next base: position 50,055,053 of record NC_134792.1, on the reverse strand, counting down.
TCCCCCCTCCGTTCTCTCCCTAGTTCCCCTCGTCCTCCCATCTCTCCCTAGTTCCCCTCCCCTCTCCGTTCTCTCCCTAGTTCCCCTCACCCCTCCGTTCCCTCCCTAGTTCCCCTCCCCCCTCCGTTCTCTCCCTAGTTCCCCCCCTCCGTTCTCACCCTAGTTCCCCTCCCCCTCCGTTCTCTCCCTAGTTCCTCTCCTCCCTCCGTCTCTCCCTAGTTCCCCTCACCCCTCCGTTCTATCCCTAGTTCCCCGCCCCCTCCGTTCTCTCCCTAGTTTCCCTCCCCCCTCCGTTCTCTCCCTAGTTTCCCTCCCCCCTCCGTTCTCTCCCTAGTTTCCCTCCCCCCTCCGTTCTCTCCCTAGTTCCCCTCCCCTCTCCGTTCTCTCCCTAGTTCCCCTCCCCCCTCCGTTCTCTCCCTAGTTCCCCTCCCCCCTCCGTCTCTCCCTAGTTCCCCTCACCCCTCCGTTCTCTCCCTTTTTCCCCTCACCCTACGTTCTCTTCCTAGTTCCCAACACCCCTCCGTTCTCTCCCTAGTTCCCCTCCCCCCTCCGTTCTCTCCCTAGTTCCCCTCCCCCCTCCGTTCTCCCCCTATTTCCCCTCCCCCTTCCGTTCTCTCCCTAGTTTCCCTCCCCCCTCCGTTCTCTCCCTAGTTCCCCTCACCCCTCCGTTCTCTCCCTAGTTCCCTTCCCACCTCCGTTCTCTCCCTAGTTCCCCTCCCCCCTCCGTTCTCTCCCTAGTTCCCCTCCCCACCTCCCCTCTTTTCTCGGCTCCTCCTCTCCCCTCATCTCAACTTTCCGCCCCTCACCAATCTTAAGCTTCATTCGCTTCCCCTCAGTCTTACCTCTGTTCACTTTCTTCCCCTCACGTCTATTCATTCCCCTTTTCGCCTCCTAAATTTCCCCTCCCTGCCCTTCCTTTCATATAACCTCACAGCCTTTCCTTCCCCTCATTTCTCCTCATCTTCTTTCATCACATTACCCTCATCTCCCCTCCTCCCCTTACCTTCCTTCATCTCTCTCCATCTTACCTCAATTCAATTACCTTCCGTTTCCCTCTACTCACTTCCCTTTATTTCCCCCTCCCTTCCTTCTCGTTTCTTCCCCTCTCCTTCCCACTTTCCCTTCCCTTCCCACTTTCCCTTCCTTTCCCATTTTCCCTTCCCTTCCCTTCACCTCTTACCTCCTCTCAACACGCTTTCCCTCCCATTCCTTTAACTTGACATCCTTCACTTTCTTTCACTCCCCCCTTACCCTATCGCATTTTCCCTCGTCTCCCCTCATCTCATTTACCCTCACCTACCCTCAGGCCCCCCTCTTAATCCCCCCCCTCCCGCCTTGGATCTTGCGGACGACATAGCTGTTCTGATTCTAAACACAATACAACATTCTCATCTTACAAAGTAACCCTCATGTCTACCAGTACTCGCACATTTCCTTCCCCCAATCAATTCTTATTTGGTTCCTCTCCATCATGATTGACACCCGTTCTCGCTTTCCAACATCTCTGCTTCCAACAGCATCTTCATCTCCCCCTCCCAGCCAACCATCATTTTTTTCTTCCTTAATCATCGCCTCTTTTCCCTTCAGTGCCTTAATCGTAGAGAATACTGTTCTCCTAACACCACAAACCCCTCTTACAAGTCCCTTTCGTCTACTTTGTTACCTTTCTACTCTCCAGGTTCAGCATCACTTAATGCGTTTTCCTTTCCAAAACCAAGAATTATTCCAACACGTTTCCATCCACCACCATATCATTATCTCTATCAGCATCACTTAATGCGTTTTCCTTTCCAAATCCAAGAATTATTCCAACACGTTTCCATCCACCACCACATCATTATCTTTATCTATTATCATCATTACTGTTTTACCCTTCTATTGTCTCAACTTTTTCCGAGTACCCCAATACTCTCTAAGTTTCCCCCCTTTCCTCTCTTTTAACACTTCCCTCCTCTCTTCACGTCATCCATCCGCGCAGCAGGCCTATCATTCAAGCTCAACTCCCATTCTCATATATTTTCTGCTCTCTTTTTCCTTTGTAATTCTTTCCCTCCCTCTTCCTCTTGGCATTCTCACCTGTTCCTGCCCTTCCCAATCTGAAATCTATTCACTATTTTCTCCTTCCTTCCATCTTCTGCTCTATCTCTCTCTCTCTTCGTCTCTCTCACACTCTCCGTCTCTCTCTCTCTCTTTCTGTCCCTCATTTCCGATACCTTTCTTTGTGTCTCATATACGTTCATATATGCACACACACACATACACAACCACACATGCACACGTACAAACACACTCATAGACAGACAGACATACACACACACACCTAACCTAACCTAACACAAACACACATGCACACGTACAAACACACTCACAGACAGACAGACAGACAGACATACACACACACACCTAACCTAACTTAACACAACCACACATGCACACGTACAAACACACTCACAGACAGACAGACAGACATACACACACCTAACCTAACTTAACACAACCACACATGCACACGTACAAACACACTCACAGACAGACAGACAGACGTTCGCATGGTGTTCCTCTTCCTCTCTCCCTTCACATTCCTGAACGTGACTTTCGCGCATACCTCGACCCGAATTCTCTAGTCCTCGATTTTGTTAGTTCTTAACTCTATTTTCACTTATGACGACTACCTTGTTCTCTCTCTCTGTATCTATTTAGCTACCTATCTCTTTCTCTATCTTTTTATATCTGTTTATTTCTACCTCTCTAAATATCTATATGTCTATAGTTCTATCTGCCTCATTTACCCTCGCTCTTTTTTGCTTTCATTTTATATTCACTATTTCTATCCTGTATTCATTCTTCTTTTACCCAAGTGCAATTATGCTCATATCCTAAGTTTCCTCATCCTTCTTTTGATTCACCATTTTCACGTTTTTTCCACTCTTTCTTTGCTAATACTTTTCAGTAATAGTCATAGGTATCTCATAACTTTCTTGATTTATAAAGTTTATGACTTTATCCCTCTCAAACGACACACCAGTCTTGTTGTTTGCCTGTGTTTAAAATCATAGTTACTTTGAAAAAAAAAAAAAAAAAAAAATTAACATCATATCTGTCCAGAAAGGATTAATATGACTTACACTTTAATTCTTGTAAAAATCCCTCTAACCTTCTTTTCCTTAAGACAGGTGATCTATCAAATATTTTCTTTTCCAAACCAATTTACACTCCGCCGTGTCCAGCATGAACTTTTCCAGAACTAAGTTGTTGGTATACCGTGGTCTCCTTCACACTCCATCCAACCCCAAGCAAAGAAAAAAAGAAGAAGAAGAGGAAGAAGGAGAAGAAGAGGAAGAAGAGGAAGAGGAAGAAGAGGAAGAAGAAGAGGGAGAAGAGGAAGAAGAAGAGGGAGAAGAGGAAGAAGAAGAGGGAGAAGAGGAAGAAGAAGAGGGAGAAGAGGAAGAAGAAGAGGGAGAAGAGGAAGAAGAAGAGGGAGAAGAGGAAGAAGAAGAGGGAGAAGAGGAAGAAGAAGACGAAGAAGAAGAAGAAGAAGAAGAAGAAGAAGAAGAAGAAGAAGAAGAAGAAGAAGAAGAAGAAGAAGAAGAAGAAGAAGAAGAAGAAGAAGAAGAAGAAGAAGAAGAAGAAGAAGAAGAAGAAGAAGAAGAAGAAGAAGAAGAAGAAGAAGAAGAAGAAGAAGAAGAAGAAGAAGAAGAAGAAGAAGAAGAAGAAGAAGAAGAAGAAGAAGAAGAAGAAGAAGAAGAAGAAGAAGAAGAAGAAGAAGAAGAAGAAGAAGAAGAAGAAGAAGAAGAAGAAGAAGAAGAAGAAACTCATTCAGGCAACCTTCCAAAATCCGGCCGACCATTACACTCTGGAGGCAAGTCCGGTTCTTCACAAAGGTGGAATAAGCTCTTTGAAAGAGGGACAAGCGGACCCTGAAGATTGGTTCAAAGACAAGAAGGAAGACTGTCTGAGAGGTGGAGGGCACGTGCTCACTGTCGCCTTGTACGTCATTCGGAGGTCAGAATAATTTCGGAACGTCTAAAGAAGTTTTCATTTCCAGAGGCTGAGTTTAGATTGACAGAAACTTGTCATGCCGATAAAAGATAGAGTTATTCTTCAGTAGCGAGCCGCGTGAGTAATTGTCATTCATTAACCATTCTACTCATTATGCCACACTTCAATAGAGTAGAACTGTTTAGCAATGGTTACACACACACACACACACACACACACACACACACACACACAAAGAAAAAGTAAAAAATATACTCCGATGTTGGAGTGAATAAGTGTTAACTACTTTAGCCAAGAGACTATCTTTTAACTGAATAAAATTATCTGGTTTTGCCAGATCATATCTAATAAAGCATATTGCAATATTAGAACATTGGACGTACATATATTTTTGTCACAACTGACAAAGAAGCCTTTTCGTACTAAATTGCATTGATGTTTATGTCTGTCACACATACCCAGGAGCATTCCTAAAAAAAAAAAAAAAAAAAAAAAAAAAAAAAAAAAAAAAAAATCGTCATCATCATCACTAGGAGCATTTTCAAAAAAAAAAAAAAAAAAAAAAAAAAAAAAAAAAAAATCACTGTCACTACACTGGATCCCCCGTCGCCTGTGACTACATAACTCCAACGTTACGGTAGTTTGCTGGGGCATCCGGCACGCCTCTAGCACCCTCCAAGGAGTGATGAGGTTCCCGTTGCGAGGTGCCTTCCCCATACTCGCCTGAGGGGACATCCCACCCTTCGCCCCTTTCCCCTCACCTTCTCCTCCTCCCCTCATCCTCTCCTCCTCCCCTCACCTGCCTGGCGGAGATGAGTTGGCGACGCATTTCCGCCGCGTCTCTGATTGGCCTTCTAGCAAAGACGACCCCTCGTGGCCAATTACCTCGGCCGAGTCCTTGTTTCGCTTGGCATCTGGTCCCGGCGTTTATTGCCCAGAACCTCGCCGGAGCCGTTTCCATCTCTTGTTTTTCAGTCTGAAGACACCATTTTGTCAGTGTCTGACTTCTGGTTACATATTTTCGACTTTTGGGAGATGGCGCACGGGCTCTCTTATTCTGAAAGTGGTGGCAAGATTCTTAATTTCCTAAACACGATCTTCTACTTTTTTTTATCTGCTGTCTGACGCAACCAAACTGAATTGTAACTTTCATATTCTACTTGTTCATGGAAGAGAATGTCATATACATTCATGATACATAAATACATATACCAAAGGCTTTTTCCCCCTTATACGGGAGGTAGCCAAAAGACAAAGGCATAGAAACCACTACCACCCCTACATACTCCACTCCCCTCTACCCTCTTCCCTCTCTCTTATCTTGGCACCTCCAAACAGAAATCATTTCAACATCCTTATATATTCCACATTGGTCACAATGATCCAAACAATTTTACTTATTCTAGTTTCTTTAATTTCAATCCTTACATAATACAAATTTAGATATACAATGAATGCAATTAAGTACCACAAGCTAGAAACAGTATTTAAAATACTATTTCAGAAAGGTCCTTAAAAATATATATAAATTCTTTATGATCTTTAGATGAAATCTGCTATAGCTACATCAACTATATCAACGTCAGCAGCTTCAACAATATCAGCATCAACAATACCAACACCAATAGTATCAACATCAGTCACAACTACATACCACCAGCACGCTGCGGTGAAACTTGTCCATATTCGTTTATTTCCGCTGGAAACGCAACACGTTTGTGTTTATCTAAGAGCTAGTTTCGCTCAGGTCAAGCCCTCCGGGAATTTTGCGCAATAAATCTATGGTATGTTGCGGTAATGAAGTGGTTTGTTTCCTTTTGGAAGGTCATCTCGCGATTGAAGCTACACAATCTACGCAACACAACCTCCGTTTTCTACGTGTCTGTGTTTAGAACACAGACTAGTAAATTTGTCACCTAGACTACTGTATGCCGTACAAAACAATGTTCCATGTCGGGAAATAGGTACAAGGTCTATACGATAGGATTACAAATTCTACACATTTAATTCTGCTTAACGTCTTAATGTTTCGATTTTAGAACGTCATCATATCAAAACAAGCTGAGGCACTTCATAACCTAATTTGCTACAGATATATATTTAAAACAATCTACTTTAGAAGTACTGGACGCGGATTCTATTCTAATTTCATGTTTCAAACAAAAACGAATCTTAAATGTCATTGATTTTTTTTATGCAACTTAGATATACTAATCTTTACTAAAATTCTTTAGTACGAAAGTTTATTTTAAATAAGAAAAATCACCTGAGGCAGGACAAAATATGAAAAACGAGTTATGAGAATGGAGTGAACAGCAAGCGGGGATTTAAATCCATTAGGGATTGAGAAGCAAATAAAATCGACTGGCATAAGTCGAAGCTTTTAACTCTTTCTGACCAATTCACACTCTTAACTAGATAAAAAATATCTAGAATAGTTAAGTAAATCTCCGAAGTGATCGAAGTGAAGGAATTTATCGAAACACTATTATTTGTTTATTTGTTATCATTTGTATGTTTGTTTATCATTATTTGCTTGATTCTCATTTATCATTAGTTATATGTCAATCTATTATTATTTACTATTTACGTTTATTATTTAGCTATACCTGTGCATTTATTTTATCTATCATTTACATTATTATAGTTTTTGCTTATTCTTTTACCATTATTATGAATTTTTACGTATCCGACGTAGATATGGACCAAAAGGTCTCCTGTCGGCATGCTCCACCTTTGTAATCCTTTGTAACAGCCCTTGAGTAGGATCTTTGCCTTCATCTGGACAAAATCGTCAAGGGGCAAGCTACATTATCGTAGTTAACAAGTTAAAGTACTTGACGGGGTGAGAGGGAGTAATAATTTGGAGATGCATTGGATAAGCTAATGGATTCACGATTCTGGATCTGTAGAGCTATTAGCAATGGCTAAACATTTGAAAGGCTATGAAAGGTGATTTTACGTGCAAATCGAACGTAAAGTGACTGCAACAGGTGATTGACTAACGGCAACAAATTCTCACACTGCTTCCATTAATCACGAATTGCTCCGTTTTGTCAATCAGAATTAATGTCTTTAACGAGAAAAGTTAATTTTACCTCTGAATGAAGAGCTCATTAACCTTTTCGCAACGCCCTACGAATTTCGTCTTTTATTGTAGCTACCACCGGTTGAGGATAGACAATTTTATACAGCCAAAGAGTGGACTACAACCGTTTTGATAAATCAAAATTACTTTCATGTAAAAATTACGAGGCTCAGCTATATAAAAATCACCTCTTCTTAGCCACCACGTAATTTATAAAGTATATCACTATGTCAGAGACTTCAATGCCCATCTGTCTAAGTGGCTTTGTAAACATTTCCGAGATATACTACATACGAAAACTGTTTGAGTTGACATATTTCAAATATAAAGTAACCATCATTCATCAGTTATGAGGGTTTGTTTTTGAAGAAAAATTATTCTTAAATTTGTAATTCCTTCCTTTTCTTTCCTTTAGATAAATCAAAAAGCCTGAAGATAGACAAACATTATATGAGGGAAGGTACCGTTATCTGTGCGTTGATTAACATAGGATGTTTAACCATATGTGATGCGAGGTTTCCCTCAGCTGAATAAAATTCTTTAACAATAGCTACGAAAATACATATGGACGATCATCATCGAGACACGACAGGTAACACTCCATTAGATTTGTTAATAAATAGAACAAAATGACCTTTCAATGAAAGCAGATAAATAGCCTAAAATAAATGGAACATTCGAAAACATTGAGTCCAAACAGCAGGAAAACTAATGACAGTGCATCAACTTTTCACCATACACTTAATGATGCATTCACAACATATCATCCAATATCGAAGAAAATATGCAATCCAAAATAGATTGTCAGGAATGGTAATTGCCTACACTAAAACATCACCAGAACATCTACACTCTAAAACCAAAGTCATTCCCATCCATAGAGCAGCACGTGATATTACTATGCAAACAGTCCTATACAGTACAAGAGCATTGGAAACCATCCATCCATCCATCACATTACAAACAACACAAAACAACTCCAACAATAGACTCAAACATCTAAAACAACTTCACTCCAGTACAACAGGATACATCTTACAAAAACACATACACACTCTGGCCAGGAAATAAGTATTTCTACATAAACAGACATACCTTGTATATCACCAAACTCGCACAGAAATCGAACCAACAGAGAGAACATCGCAAGGAAAACAATAACTCCCTTAGCAAGCCTACGTTCTATTTGTTATTTCGTACTAAAACTGTACCAAGACAGAGGTCAATTTACCTAAATTCGACCAGCACATGGAAGACAGAGTATGCTATATTGTGCATTCCCACACTCATTCTTCACAGACAGGCACACAAAAAACTTCAATGAATGACGTACGGGTTAAAACTGTGGCACTGTCCTATTTTCTGGGGGCATCAAATTTCCTTAAATATATATATATATATATATATATATATATATATATATATATATATATATATATATATATATATATATATATATATATACACATATATATATATATATATATAATATTTTTCCTAATTCTATAACTCTACTTCCCCCATCCTCTGTGGTAGGGGGAAAAGAATTCCGACACATAATTTCCCTTGCGTGTCGTGAAATGCTTCAATCAGCCTCAAATGAGAAAATTACTAGGATGACGTACTTTACAAATCTTATCGTTGATTCAAGACAAAATAATGTAGGCGAAAGTAAAAATGTTCAGATGTCAGAGAGGTGAAATAAATATATGAATTCATTCCAATAAGATTCAATTATTACAAAGACTTTACAGTTTAATTCGGTTCAGTGGTGGCCCGCTTACTGGGATGGGTAAAAATGGAACGCTCCGATTACCAAGCCACGCTAGTATAGGGCATTTCCAATTTTCATGAAAGGCCTTGGTCCTTTTAATATTCTAAAGTAAAACCAACAGCAACATAATGTTGATTATATTTGCCAAGGTAATATGAAGTCACTGGAGTTTACCAGTATCATTATTAGATGCACGAGAAGAAGGGATCGAATGAAAATCGATTGGAGCACTTAATATTAAGGGTAATGTATTGGATTACGGCTCATAAAGGAGGATGTAAGTCTGCTACTATGATGTCCAAATTGCACTTATGGTACATTTGCCTCTCCATGTTCCCTCTAATGGATTTTAGTTCTTAGGCTGACCTGGAAATACCTGGAACCTAAGGGTTATCGAATAGAACCTTGTTTCTTGTCCTTTCGTCCAGTAAATCCTTTGGTGAAAATATTCTCGGATTGTTTGATAGGTAAAGAAGGTATCCATTACTAAATTGTTTATCTAGATTATTTCTTATTATCTTTATCATATCTTATCCTTATTTCCTATAATATACATGTAGCTCCTATTCATTTTATCAATAATGACATTTACCTTACTTATGCTTAAGATATATTATTTTTAGTTGTAAACAATACTCATTAACCACATCTTTAACTTAGTTAAGGTAGCACTCCCCTTACCAATTATCTTTTTCATATCTTATCCTTATTTCCTATAATATACTTGTAGCTCCTATTCATTTTATCAATAATGACATTTACCTTACTTATGCTTAAGATATATTATTTTTAGTTGTAAACAATACTCATTAACCACATCTTTAACTTAGTTAAGAACTTAGTTAAGGTAGCACTCCTTCATAGAGACAAAAGTGTCTAACACTAGAATGAATAAATTTTGTTTAATTCATGATAGTAGCAAAACATGATAGAAAACACTAATCGCCTTAAAAGAAAACATTTCTTAACTTCTAGAAGCTACAATTGCTGTTAAGGACAACTTCGTCATAATCCTGAACAATTGGACGATTCAACACTGTGTTATGGGTGATTATATCTACATACATACATACATACATACATACAGCACACACGTTATATAATGTGTGTGTGTGTGTGTGTGTGTGTGTGTGTGTGTGTGTGTGTGTGTGTGTGTGTGTGTGTGTGTGTGTGTGTGTATTTAGTACCGCTACAACTTGCAATGAGCATAAAAGGGACCTATTATGAACTGATTGGAAGGACGTAAAGCCAATCAACTGCGATCGAAACCTTCACATCTAACCAAATCCCCATCAGCAGGCGTGGTACCATTTGAATGAATCTTTTATTCGTCTCGCTGCATTAATCAATTATCAAGGAGTAAATCCCTAGTGACAGGAAAATCTTACAAAAGAACAAATGCAGCCACTGCGAAATAAGCCTCGAAAAGCCCCCCCACCGCCCCCCACCCCGGTGTGGGAAGCCTATCTGTTACCACTGCGCCGTACAATGGCCAGTCAAGTATTGGAACCTAATGTGGAAAACGTTGAGGCTATCTTAACACTTTCATTACATCGACACTTCTTCTAGGTTCTGGCTTTACTATCGAAATATGATTCTATACGACTGGAAAGAAATCAATGCTGAAGAGGTGAATTAGTTATAACGATTTCAGATAATGTGCTGACGTTGTACAGTGACAAAAACGGGAAAGGTCTATTTCTTTTTATTATTGAATACATCTGTACACATCAAGATCCTTACCCCTTATAAGGGAGATTGCCTTGAATACTTACTGATACTGATAATGATAAAAGAATCGCGCATATTAGAACTATAGGAAAAGTGATATTACGAGTAAGATGAATATTCTCATATACTAATCCCCATCATTAATTGGATCAAATCTAATTAGAACGATTAATTGCTTATATTCCGGCAGCCAACATCACAAGGGAGACGGGAGAGGAAGATTTGCCAGCTCGAAACAAGGCAATTAAAGTTAAAAGCACGTAGGTGTTCAATTATACAAAGGAAGATCAAAAGGCGACTTCCAAATACGCTGGAAAAAACATTCGTTCCATATTAGTTCACAGAGTAGAAGAGTGTCGTAGGCAGAGACGAGTGTGAAACGAGAAATTGAAATTGATGAAAGGAAATGCTTGCAAGATGGTCTATAAAAATTTCTTTTGTGATTTATTTATATTCATTCAGTGTAGGGTGTAACCATTGCATTAAAATAAATTTTCGTATCGAATATGAAAAAAATACCGATATATTATCAAAGAATAAATATCTTTTTAAATAATTTCAAGTAATCTAGGGAAGTACACGAAAGAATGAATAATTCAAAATAGCACGGATTTGTAATTCTAAGATGCTTTTATCATTATTATTACTGTTATATACGAGTATATATATATACATACACACACAATATATTATATATATATATATATATATATATATTCCTATTAAATGCTAAAGCACAAGTGGCGTCAATGATTTTAAGAGAACATTTCTCTAACTCTCTGTATTTCCTTTTCTCTTCATATACAGATAGTTAGAGAAATGTTCTCTTAAAATCATAGACGACACTTGTGCTTTATCATTTAATAGTAATTGTTTTAGAGAAAGACTTTGCCCAAAACATATATATATATATATATATATATATATATATATATATGTATATATATATATATATATATATATATATATATGTATTCCATTGGTTTCACATTCAGGTATGTTCAACTCATTTGAGGTGCGCTGTGCACGACCTCCAACAGAACACTTCTTTTCACTTGTGTTCCTTTGACGTCCTCATCCCCATGTATCTACATGACCACACATGCCCCTGAACACAAATCGACAGAGCACCGAGTCCTTAACGGCAGTCGACGAGACGACACGTGGGAATACTATAACTCCCCGCCATCACCAACAACGTCCCGTCCAGCCTTCATCAATACAAGACCCAAGGGTCCAAGTAGATTGGAGCTTGCAGGATCGCTCGTGAGGTCAAAGAACGGGAGTGGTCATCGAGACAGATGTCCTGGTTTGCCAGAGCCACCTTCTACCGGACCCTTCGAGTCGACTGTCAGCAGACCAAGGCTGGCAAGGTCACTCTGCATCGCCTATGCATGAGGCACTGCAGTAGGAAAGGACAATTTATTTTTTGAACGTCAATACGAGAACTGCGGCCTCCACACATGTAGTCCACTTTTTCTCCTTTATCATTCGGAAGGCACAGGTGAACAGGAGTATTTTGCTGGAGGAGGTGCAGAGTACACATCCAACGTCTTGAGAACACTTGTAAATAATAAACAGGGAAGATGAAAATACATACATACATACATATACCAAGGCTTTTTCCCCCTTACCAGGGGGGTAGCCAAAAAGGACAAGGCACAAAAACATTCCCACCCATTTCATCCCCGAAAACACTCCACACCCCTCCACCCTCCCTCCCATCTTAGCACCTCCTAGATGACGGGTCATCCCTGCACCCTGTCCACTGCCCTGGGTCAGAGGCAGTGTGGCAGGATACAGCATATCCATAGCAAGGCCGCTTCATTAAATCGGCGACCCCCCCCCCTCTCCGTCCCCCCATATAAAGGAGAGGACGGGGAGAAATCCCTTCGGGCTGCGTCAAAAATTTTTGCTCACACACACTACCTCACCCCCATTCCCCCGTCCAATCCACCTCATGCATCACAACATTTTCCATATACAATTATTCTCCATTCACCCCTGTCTTCTGTCCTCTCCCGTCCTTCCTCAACCGACATTCCCCTCTTCCCCAAAGCCCCCTTCACCCCATCCATCCATCTCATCCTAGGACGTCCCCTCATGTTCACTCCCTCCACATCTGCCTTCCATACCTCCTTTACTAGTCTTTCTTCACTCATTCTTTCCATGTGTCCAAACCATCCTAATACTCTTTCATCCACCCTATCTCCCAGCTCCCTTTCCACCCCTGTTCTCCTCCTCACTTCCTCATTTCTTACTCTATCTAGCCTAGTAACCCCCATCATACTTCTCAGACACTTCATCTCAAACACATTCAAGTTCCTTCTCTCTTCCTCTCTCATGTTCCATGTTTCTGCTCCATACAGTGCTGTTGGCACAATCACTCCTTCATACAGTCTCCTCTTAGCATCCATTCCCAGATTCCTATTACTCATTACACTTTTTAAACCACCAAAGCATTTACTCGCTTCTCTCAATCTACATTCTACCTCCACCTTCACTCCCCCCTTTCCTGCCACATTTGCACCCAAATATCTAAAACTATCCACTTCCTCCAGTTGCTCTCCCTTAATGCTCACTTCCAGATTACTACCACTTTCACCCCTTGTACATCTCATCACCTTACTGTTACCCACATTTATCTTCAGCTTTCTTCTATCACACACTCTCTCAAACTCTGTCACCAGCTTCCTCAATCCCTCCTCCGATCCTGCCACAAGCGCAGTGTCGTCCGCAAACAACAGCTGGGTCACCTCCCACTTTTCTCCATTTTCCTTAACCATCTCCAATCCCTGACCCACTACCCTTGCATTCACCTCTCGCACCACCCCATCCATGTATAAGTTGAACAGCCAGGGTGACATAACGCATCCCTGACGAAGTCCCACCTTTACCTCAAACCACTCACTCTCTCCATTTCTAATCCTGACACAAGCTCTACTACTCTCATAAAAACTCTTGACAGCTCCCAGAAGCTTTCCTCCTATCCCGTATATCCGCATAACCTCCCACAGTGCCTTTCTGTCTACCCTGTCGTAAGCCTTTTTCAGATCCATAAAGGCCCAGAAAACATCCTTCCCCTTACCTATAGCTTTCTCACATATCTGTCTTACCACAAAAATCTGATCTACACAACCTCTACCTGTCCTAAACCCACACTGTTCCTCACCAATTACTCCCTCTGTTCCTCTCCTAATCCTCTCAATCAAGATCCTCCCATAAGCCTTCCCAACTACACTTAACAAGCTAATCCCTCTGAAACTACTACATTCAGATGAAAATAAACATATCAAATATTTGTATTTATACGCTGAAGAGGATCACAGCTCGTAGTTGTGATATGCAGAATTTACATTACCTCTTTTTTTTCTCAATAGTGGGAAAAGTCTCTCGTAACAGTGAAATATTTCAAATAATTAAACAAACCAGCCATCGCAAATCTCGTTCCGGGTTCCATTAGAGTGCTAGGCCACCACACTACCGGCTAAACGACTGAGCGCACAAAAGAGCCAAAACCTGGTATGTTCTAACACCCTAGGAATGAAAGTGACAGCCAACTGCCGTCCGATATCTTTCGTTTTACCCAGTTCCCAACACTACTAATAGTGCCTGTGAACATGTATATGTGTTTGATACATGTAGTATTTTGCACTTCTGTGACGTTCTCATTTTTTTTTTCTTTTTTTTTTACCATTTTTGTCCTATGGCAAAAAAAATTCTTGCTCTGGTAACCGTTGGTTTCACTTTCCTGCCTCCATTCTCCCCTCAACCAACCTTCGTAGAATGATTTCCTTTAATCTTCTTGTACAGTCAGGCTTCCTGTTCATTAGGTTAATTACTCTCTAAGCTTCGTCTTATTCCTTTTGTCTTCTCTAGCTAATTAAGTTCCTTCCCACTTTTATTGTGAAAGTTGTAACTCTTGATATAAGAGTAATGACACAATAAGAGTGCAAAATCTAAGGGGATTTTTGTCTGAGTTTCTCATATACTTCATTTAGATATCCTGAAACATCCGATTGTTTATTTCAAAAGACGTTAAAACCCCAGAGCAGCCTCTGACGTTGGTACTTTTCTCCCATTTCCCCCCCCCCCAAAAAAAAAAAAATCTTGTACTACACTGACAATGACTGAATGTATTATATATATATATATATATATGTATATATATATAGATATATATATATATAAAATATATAATATATATATATATATATGCAAGGTAACCACTAATGAAAGGAAACGAATGCTTTCGTGTATTACATCTCTGCTTCAGTCGTTTGTTTCATCTATGGAACACACGTTTCTAGTGTTTTTATTGTGTGTGTATGTATTGCATATGTACTGTATATATATATATATATATATATATATATATATATATATATATATATATATATATATATGTGGTCAAGTATTACCCATTGAAACATCCTAATACACATCTCCACTAATTATACTAATATGAATGGGAATATTTTTGAGATAGAAACAGGAATATCACGTAGAATAGCAAAAATAGTACTTCTTAAGAACACGGAGATAGTTGAAGTTATTAGATATCTAATCACTCTATAGCATTAGATCCCGTTTCTAGAAACCCTGTAGAATTGAAAAGTTAAGCAAATAATCGTCTGGGTTATTGTTCTTTTGTCGGATCATGGCGCTCTATATGAAGACTGATTATCAGTTACAAGGTTTATTAGTGAACATTAGGGGACGTAGACAGCAAAAACACAACGTGCCGTCGGCTCCAGCTGACTCACGTTAATGGTTAATATATTGGTTATGCATATCTAGATCAATAGTATCTAGTTGCTGTTTTTCTAGAGTAATATTATATTATATATATATATATATACATATATATACATATATATACATATATATATACATATATACATACATATATATATACATAAATATATACATATATACATATATATATACATAAATATATACATATATATATATACATATATATATGTATGTATATATATGTATATATATATACATATATAAAGTATATACATATAATATATATACATATATAAAGTATATATACATATATATAATATATATACATATATATACATATATATAATATATATACATATAAATATATATATATATACACAGATACACACCGAGGCCAAATTAATGTAAAAGGCGCAACCAATAAACTATATAGTAAACCTGGATATAAATTTCTTTCTAGAAATCTTCTAATAGCTTCTCGACGTGGATATAAAATACATCTCACCGCCTTCCAGACAGCATTGACCGACGTCTTTGCTACGAAGACAAATGTGGCTCATTCACAGACTGCATTTGAAAATTCTTTTAGAACTTTGTCACGATTTCCTCTGGTGCAGATGAAAGCAGGTGTCTTTCTCAAGACTTACTCAAGAACAGGAAACCGAAAGCAGTTAAGGGATGTGAAAAGGAAAAAAAAAAAAAAAAAAAAAAAAAAAGGTTCGGTAGCTTTAGTGTCAGCAAATGATGGATCCTTATCGTGGTTTGATATAATTCATGCGACCCCCAACTGTCTCAAACAAAGCGTAGTGACAAATCACGAACAATTTTGGACTCGTGTGGGTGGTAAGGCAACTGACAGCTGGATATAAATGGCAACGACGCTGAGGAACATCTTGAAAAATGGCTCTTTGATTATGGCTACAGTGACTCATGCTGAAGATAAGTGCAAATCCAATTAAAATATTTGGATTGACAGATAGATGAATAAATATACAAATAGATGAATAAAGAAATAAACAAATATCTAAACATATAGATAAATGAATCAATTATTAAATACATAAATAGATATATGAATAAATAGATTTATAAATAAAAGAATAACTAAATAAATAAAAAGAACAAATAGATCATTTTTCAAATGAACAGGATAAACATATAATAGATAAACAAAGATGAATGTATGAAAAAATAGTCCATTGAGCTAACAAGTAAACCTCTCATTCAATAAATAAACAAGCAAACAATAAAAGTAAATAAATATAGAAATAAATATATCAACACAAAAATAAGTACATTAATGTATATATATATAAATATATATATATATATATATATATATATACATATATATATTGTATATATATACATATATATGTTATACATATAAATATATATATATATATATATATATATATACATATACATATATATATGAATACTTGATTAGCTATGTATAGATATTGAATAAAGTGTAAATGGATAGATGATTTAGGTCGATAGAGCTAAATAATAACAGTTGGTTCGTAGAATCGATCCAACCAGTTTGAAGACGTAGATGAGGAACAGCATTAAAAAAAATAAAAAAAATATACTCATAAAAGAAAACCCAGAAAAGATTCCAAATTCACAAAACAGATGAATAAAACCTCCACCATTCGAGGAAGGCGAGGACATGAGGGATCCACGGAAGTCATGCACGATGACAGAAACTCGACGGTTAGATGTGAACAGATGGCCGTGCTGAGAACGGGACGGAAAAAGAAGGAGCGGACAGATGGGTACAGATGGCAGGGTCGATGTCGCCGTGGAAAGGTAAATGGAAAACATGGATTTCTCGCACGCACCACAGTTCCAACTGCGTTCTGAGCTTATGTTTCTCAATAAGATTTAGGGATGGAAATACAAACATACACCAGGATGCAGTCTAGACAATGTAGCATATAGTGTTTATTAAGAAATCAAGTCAAATAAGATACATTCAGATTAGATTGTTACATTATATAATTCCTTTATTTTACCTCAACGTTGTGCTAAACAGTAGAGTTGTCGCATTTGAACAATTTTCTCTGGTTAATGTTTGGCAATAATATTCAGATTGAAGAATACTTCTCCTTTAAAGTCTTACGTACTTCAACAAAGGTCAACATAAGCGTTACAAATACTTATGAATGGGCCACAAGGGCAGAGAGAGAACAATTGGTACGTACTTGTCTCTGGTAGATTAATAACGATGGTCTTCTGTAGGGTAAGCCATATTTGAAGAGCACTTTATGTCTGTAACATGTGAGGTAAGATAATTTTTTATATTTGTACATGCTATACACACACAAACACACACACACACACACACACACACACACACACACAACACACACCTATCTATCTACATATATATATATATATATATATATATATATATATATATGTGTGTGTGTGTGTGTGTGTGTGTGTGTGTGTGTATGTCTATATGTGTATGTGCGTTTTCTTTTTATCTGTGTATGTATGTATTAATATGTATTATGTACAAATAAGTCTATAACCAAAATTTAGTTCATCTCTTATCTTTCTCATAGTGGACTTTTTCTATTTATTGTGGCGCTTCCATCTGATATATTAGCAACAAGATATCTTCTAACTGCATCTAACCAACATCCAAGTCTGTCGTCAGAAATATATAATATAATTTCGAGAAACTTCCTTTTCGGCTCTGAAGTCTTTATTCGCTGGAGTGAAAATGCCGCGCTCAGCTGGAAGCTGTAATACCTTGATAGGATTACCAAACCTAAGGTGTCATTACGCCTCATCAGACTTATGTATCCAGCGTTGCGGCAACCTGGAAACCCTGGAATCTTTATCCAGAGGAAAGGCATCCCCCTCCCCCCCTTTCCCCTACTCTCCCCCTACACTTTCCGTAGACCCCAAAATCCTTATCCAATCCAACACTGCATGAGATTCTAAATCCGCTTACAAGAGCATCAGAGGGGCTCGGATCCTTTTCTCATCACTGCCTTCCACTAAAATGGACTTGATCCCCCTTGAACAGAATCTGAACCTCCTTAGTCTACGCCATCTTCATCCAAGGCCCGGACAGATTGAAATTCTTATTCTGGGTCACGACCTCGTGCCGAAAATGTCCCTCTGGTCGCGCAAGAGGGTTTCGGGGGTGATTTGGTCACGTTGATGGATTCAGAAGATTTGACAAAGAGGAAGAGGACCTTCGGGGTCCCGACCGTGAAGAATCTTTTTCAAAGACGAAAAATGAAGCGGGGAATAAATATATTCGTGAAAAGTGGCAACTCAAGCCAAAACTTTTAATTACTAATTAGTATACACAGCGAGTAGAGCGTATTCTCCCTGAGAGGAAAAAAAAGCTGGAGATTAATTTCGGAATTAATTTGCTTTGCTGCCATTGATCTGGCGGAGTTCGGGCTCTCTTTCTCCCCCTCTCTTTCTTTGTCTTCTTTTTCTCTCAAAAAAAAAAAAAAATAAATAAAATAAAAATAAAAAAATAAAAAAATAAATATATAAAATAATATATATATTGTATATATATATATATATATATATATATATATATATATATATATATATCTATATATTCCCCTCCCTCTCTCTCTCTCTCGCTCTTTTTCTTTCTACCTCTCCCTTTCTCGCTCTCTCTCTTACTCGCTCGCTATCTCGTTCTCTCTAGTTCTCTTTCTCACTCTCTCACTCTCTTTTTCTGTGTTTTTTTCCTCTCTATATCCATCTTTCTCCCTGTCTGTCTGTCTCTATCTCTATCTCTCTCTCTCCCTCTTTCAGTCCATCCATCTCTCTGTCTCCCTTTTTTTTATTTATGTAAATTCCTTTGATCCTTGTTTTTGGGAAAACGATAACCATTTCTGCATCAGGTCACCGACGTCGTTCTTCTTTCCTTCCTTCCTCCCTGTCTCCTTTCCTCACCTCCTCCCTCCTTTCCTTTCTTCCTATTCTTCCTGTTCCTCCCTTCATCCTTCCCTGTTATTCTACTTTCTCTAAAACTCCTAAATCTATTGACATCGTCTTTGCTTATTCAGTTCTTAACTTTCTCTCTTCCTTCCTACGTGACCTCTACAACTATTGCCTTTTGTGCTCTTTTTCTACTTCGTTGTTCTTTCTTTCTCCTTCTCTTCGTCTGTCCCCCTTCCTATTACTCATCTCCCTCCCCTTTCCGCCTCTATTTCATTTTTCATTTTTCTTCCTTCCAGTTGAAACCTCCTCTCATCTTTACACGTTTCTGATCCTTTCCGTTTTCTAATACATTTTCTCAGGTCTTGTGTCGTTACTCTATCTTCTTTCATCTCTTTCTTTCCCCACCTTCACCCATAAAGTTTTTTTTTTTCGTTTTATAAACACTTCATTTCCTTCCCACTTTCCTCCTCTATATCCTCTGGACCCCTCTACTTCTTCCATAAAGTTTTTCTTTTGTTTTATAAACACTTCATTTCCTTCCCACTTTCCTCTTTACCCTCTCGATCCCTCTACTTCTTCCATAAAGTTTTTCTTCCGTTTTATAAACACTTCATTTCTTTCCCACTTTCCTCCTCTTTATCCTCTGGATCCCTTTAATTCTTCCATAAAGTTTTTCTTTCGTTTTATAAACACTTAATTTCCTTCCCACTTCCCTCCTCTTTATCCTCTGGATCCCTCTACTTCTTACTATCTTCTGTATCGGATGAAGACTTTCCCTTTTATTCTGGGTGTCGTTAGAACACCCCGTCTCATTGACTTCTCCTGGCCAACGAAAATATTACAACTTATTGGAAATTGGTATGTTATAACACATTTGTAAATGTTCACTATAAACCCACTATCGGAGAAATAATAACGGAAGTACAGGGAAACTGTATATTTCGACTACAGATAGTAGTCGAAATATAGTTTCCCTGTACTTCCGTTATTATTTCTCCGATAGTGGGTTTATAGTGAACTATTACAACTTATCTTAAACAACTGCTTCTTTACCGGGTGGTGAAACGCATTCCAAATATAAGAAAAACAATCTCTGGTGAAAAATTTAGTAACACATTTGTGAATCACAACTAACACCACAGTCGGACGGAAGTTGAGTAAGCGAAACTATATATTTCGATTGCTCACTCCAATCCTCTTCAGTAGACTGATGAGTATGTACTACTGAAGAAGATAGCAGTTAGCAATCGAAATATATAGTTTCGCGTTCTGAACTCTTTCTTTCACCCGACTGTGGTGTTCGTTGTGATAAGAAAAATAAATACAAACCAGCTTGAAATATTTAAGCCAAGTCTCCGAAATAAACGGAAACCCAGGGATGACATAAAACAAGCTTGTAAGATTTTAAAAGAAACTCGTAACATCAAAACTGAAAATATTTTCCTACTATATACTAATTGGACGATAGATAATGAACTGCCTCAAGCTTCCGGGTCTCAGATATAACCCAGAATTAGGTGTAAACAACTTCGCCAATCACGTCGTCAATGAACGGAACAAGCCTCCGATCAAGGTAACTGAATGTAATACAATTTTAAGTTTTAAAATTCACCTGTAGAAACACAGAAGCATTTTATCGATGTATTAGATAACTAATTAATCAAATAGTTTAATTATCTATTTATTCATCTATTCATTTTTCTGACTATAACATCATTATGGACTAATAGTTCATCTATTGCCATGTTTTACCTATGTAATTATTGTAGATTTTATACTTATCTCATTTGTCGCTGAGACATTATCATTTTCAAAACTCATCCTAAGAACACTCTTCATTGGCTGCGTCCCCCTATATTTTCAAACTTCCTCTATTACCTCGCTTTATTTTTTTCCCCTTATCTTATACCAATTTCCAGATTATCAGCTTCTTTTTGTCTCCTCTGCACTCTCTTGCCTTTCCCTCTCCAAATCTATGTTATGGATCTTTAGATATCGATTTTGAATTATCTACTGTTTGATGGAACGGGGGACTGAATTATTCGTTTGTAATTTTATGATTTCAAAATTTACCTGTTTGCTTATATCTGTTCACTTGATTTACGCAGTTGATGAACCTGTTGATTTGTGTATACATTCGTTTATCCTTCTGCTTCTTAAGTACTCATGTACCTCTATTCAATTGTTTATCTATTCATGAATTATTCATTTAATCAAAATAATTTATATATTTAACCACGACTTCATCCTCTTATTCCCTTTATTCAAGCTTCTTACTCTGCATCTGTTCACCTCCATATTCATCTCCTCCACTTCTACGCCTTTCTTCATTTCTTCTCCTCGTTGTCCTCCTTTTCCTCCTCATTTCTCTTCTTCTCCTGCTCAGTATTCTCCTCTTCCTCGGCCTTCTTTTCTTCTCGTCGTTGTCCTCCTTTTCCTCCTCATTTCTCTTCTCCTCCTCAGTATTCTGCTCTTCCTCGGCCTTCTTTTCTTCTCCTCGTTGTCCTCCTTTTCCTCCTCATTTCTCTTCTTCTCCTCCTCAGTATTCTGCTCTTCCTCGGCCTTCTTTTCTTCTCCTCGTTGTCCTCCTTTTCGTCCTCATTTCTCTTCTTCTCCTGCTCAGTATTCTGCTCTTCCTCCTCCAACTCTTCAACATCTTCTATAAACTCCTCAGATGTTCCCTCCCTCCCGAGATTATGGTTATGGCCATCTTCTTACGTCATACCTTTTCCTTACCCCCCCTTCTTCTCTCTCTCTATCTCTCTCTCCCTCTCTCCTCTCCTCTCCTCACTCCCATCTCTCTCTTTTCTCCTTTCCCCCTCCCATCTCTCTCTCCCTCTTTCCTCATTCCCCTCCCTCTCTTTTCTCCTTTCTCCCTCCCGTCTTCTCTCTCTCTCTCCCTCTCCTCTCTTCACTCCCCTCCCCCTCTTTTCTCCTTTCCCCCTCCCGTCTTCTCTCTCTCTATCTCTCTCCTCTCCTCTCCTCACTTCCCTCCCTCTCTTTGATCCTTTCCCCCTCTCTTCTCCTCTACCTCTCTCCTCCCATATTCTTCTACCTTTTCCTCTCCCTCTCTCCTGTCTTTTCTCCTCTCCTCTCCATCTCTCATCTCCCTATCTCCTCTCCTCTCCCTCTCTCCTCTTTCCGCCCCCCTCTCTCTCTCTCCCTCCCTTTCTCCTTCCTCTTTCTCTCTTCCTTCCTCCTCATTTGTATTTTTCTCACACCGTCTTGTAATTTTCGCCCTAGACAAGAGGCTCTTCCTTCCATTCTCCTTACGCTTCAGTCTCCTCTTTTTTTTTTCTTCTTATCGTCTCCGGGAGTCTTACAAGCTCCCCCCCTCCCCCTCTCCCCCCTTCCCGGCTCTTTATTCTCCCTCCCTCTCAGCCTGTAACCACCTGTTTCCATCTTTTCCCTCTTCCACTTCTCATTAATTATCAATTTCTTCGTAAAGTTTCTTCTCCCTCTCTCTCTCTCTCTCTCTCCCCCCTCAGGCTCATTACTTCCGCGGCAGTTTCAGCTCCACCATTATTGTCTGGCTAACCATTAGGCCAACTATCATAGCAGCCATACCTTTGACAACGTTTGAGAATCATTACCATCATCATCATCAGTATTATCATTATTGTTATCTTCATTCCTAATTTTCTAATTTTGTCCAAAGTTAGGCAGCGTAAAATTCATTGGCAGCTGAATGGGTTCCAACAGTTTGATATAACTACATTTGTTTTACGAGTTTCTCGATACATTGCTCGACAATTTGTTTAAGTTACCATCGTTTTTGGAGAAAAAAAAAAATTGCTAAATATGTGTGCTTAAGAAAGATAAGGCTCATTTATGATCACTGTTGTATAGCGTGTTGGACTCGTGCCGACACCACGGTTTTACAACAATGCATATATATTCATGACCAATGTCGCCCAAACTTCTTCCCCTCCCCCGAAATTACTTAAACATTTTGATATACATATATACATACAGTATGTCTATATATATATATATATATATATATATATATATATATATATATATATATATATATCGAGTGTAAACTACAGTCCTCTTCAGCAGTTCCGTTTTTTTTTATGTTCCGACTGTGGTTTCAGTTGTGATTTACAAATGTATTACATTTTTCATCAGTAATATATATATATATATATATATATATATATATATATATATCCCTCTCCCTTTGTTATTGAATAAAACTCAATAAATGGTTGCATCCTCTTTGAAATATTTGTCCTTCCCCTCTTCTCCGGAAGATTTTCTTACTCCTCTTTTTCTCCTTCGTCTTTCCTGTCTTCGTTATTTCTTCATCGCTTTTCTAAACCTTTACTTCGTTTCCCTTCCCTTAGTCTGCCTTCCTTCTTCCATTTCTTCTTTTATTTCTTCTCCCGTTCTTTTCTCTCGTTTTTTCTTCTTCCTCTTTGCTTTCTTCTTCTTTTTTCATTTCTTCCTGGTCGTATTGATCTTCGCTTTGATTTTTTTTCCTTTCTTTGTATCCTTTTATGGATGTAGGGAGGAGGGAAGTGCGGGAATCTAGAAGTGTTTATATTAAGTGAATAACAAACAACTCGATCGTTTTTGGTCTGCGTCTTTTACAAGACTTGGTGTTGTTGTCTGAGGGTGGGTCCATTTCACCTCATATCAACTGGTCGTTGACTTCGCCAGGTAACAGGCTCTAGTCTTTGTTTCCTCCTCTTCTTCCTCTCCTTCTCCTCCTCCTCCTCCTCTCCTCCTCCTCCTTCTTCTCTTCCTCCTCCTTTCCTTCTCCTCCTCTTCTCCTTCTCCTACTCTCCTCCTCTTCTCCTTCTCCTACTCTCCTCCTCTTCCTTTTTCTTCTCCTCCTCCTCCTCCTCTCCTTCTCCTTTTCCTTTTTCTCCTCCTCCTCCTCCTCCTTTTCCTCCTCTCCTCTTCCTCCTTCACCTCCTCCTCTCCTCCTACTACTACTACTGGTTGCTCCTGGGAGCCACTACTATTGCCTGTAAACTGGGTCCTCACCAATGGCTGTTTGAGGTATTTGTTCGTGTTGTGTAGGTGTTTGGGCAATGCATGGTCCGTTCCTCTATTAGGATCTTTGATATGTGCATCTTTGGTTTATGTTGCTTGTTGTCGGGACAAATCCCGCTTCCGTGAGTTTTTCTTCTTGTTTATACCTTGGAGCAGTGTGCTATCGCTCCTGTGTATGAGTCGTTCCCTCGT
Organism: Oratosquilla oratoria; assembly: GCF_046742065.1. NCBI lineage: Eukaryota > Metazoa > Arthropoda > Malacostraca > Stomatopoda > Squillidae > Oratosquilla > Oratosquilla oratoria. The sequence continues at coordinate 50,030,571 of NC_134792.1, read as the reverse complement.
GATCTACCATCGCATCGAACGCGCAGTGGTGTCTGAAGTCCGCTTTGTCTTCCTTCAGTATGTCTTCTGTCTTCTACGTCATTTATATACGTATGCATGTATATATACACATATACTCGTACATGTATGTATGTATATAGACATGTGTGTTTATGTGTGTGTTTGGATGTATATGTATGTGTGTGCGTGTGTGTGTAATTGTGTGTGTGCGTACGTGTGTGAAAGAGAGAAAGAGAGAGAGAGAGAGAGAGAGAGAGAGAGAGAGAGAGAGAGAGAGAGAGAGAGAGAACGAGAGAGAAAGAGAGAACGAGAGAGAACGAGAGAGAACGAGAGAGAGAGAGAGAGAGAGAGAGAGAGAGAGAGAGAGAGAGAGAGAGAGATTTGTTTTAATAAATTTATTACGCCCGTGGGCGGCAAACAATAGTACATCTATCACAGCATTGTGTTAGAGGACATGTCATATATTATATACATTCTTTAAATGGAGACATAATACAATAATCATTCAGGATTCCCCGAAATGGTGATGGCGGGATAGTGGTACTATGTAAGTGTTTACATATAATCATCATGCCCCGTCTCCGGGGAATATTGTCTGTCACTATGGGTCACTGGAGACAATAATACCAAGGGTGTTCGTATTACGACGGTTACGCAGCCCGTACGGTGATCACCGTGGCATATCATCCGTCTAGGAGCCCCGTCACACAAGTCGACTCCCAAGTCCGAGCCGAGCACTGACATATATTGTGCCTTCGTACTGGTCTTGCGTCGGCGTTACTTGTGGCGGTTGGGTAGGAGGTGGTCGTATGGGGCGCGTGACGTCCATGACGTAGGTATAGGCTGCCTTGGAAAGATGGTCCACCGATTAATAAATTCATTGCTTCTGAGGGCGACAAACAATAGTATATTAGTCATATTGTTATGGAAAGAGATACAAAAGGAGGTATGATTGGATTTAGCAATCAAAATCCCCCAAAATGGGGGTGGCGAGCTAGGAGTGTATCTAAGTTGTCGTCACTAAGTAAATGTTTACATACAGTTATCACGTCTTGTCTCTGTGGAATACTGTCTGTCACAATGGGGCATTGGAGACAGTAGTGTTCAAGAGTGTTGGCGTTAGGGAGGTTACACAGCCTGCATGATGAGTAATGTGGCATATCTTCCGCCTGGGATATTTGCCACACAGGTCGATATCCGAGTCTGAGCCGAGCACTGACAACATTGTGTCTCCGTACCATGGGTCCGCGTCGGCGATACTTGTGGCGGCTGGGTAGGAAGTGGTCGTGGTGTTGAATGGAGACACTGGTGGCTCGTTCCGCATCTCTTCGGCGTGTTGTTATGGTGTGAGTGGCTGCGTGTATTCTGTTTTTGAGGCATGTGAGAGAGGGTACTACGCGTTCGTTATCTAAGACGAAGGCACAAGCTGCTTTGGCAATACGGTCCACAGTGTCGTTGCCAGCAAGATCTACGTGTGAAGGCATCCATACGAGAGATACGGCCATAGATGCTTCATGAACAACGGCGAGTTGGGTCAGTATGGCCTGTACAACACGATAGTAGTTGGGTCTGGGTGAGGAGAGGGCGTGTAGAGCTGGTTGGGAGTCACAAACGATCACACCATTTACGTTACAGTCTACAAGATATGTTACTGCGTCGAGGATTCCGTGTAGCTCAGAGAAAGAGAGAGAAAGAGAGAGAGAGAGAGAGAGAGAGAGAGAGAGAGAGAGAGAGAGAGATACGGAACAGAACAAAGAGGGGTTAGAAACAAAAATCTCGATGGTATGGAATCCCCGAGATCGAGATAGAGAGAGCGCAACTCCTCTCGAGGTAATTAGAGTAGAGAATCAAGATCCCAGAGGCGGAGGGGGCGGAGGCGCCTTAGACAATGTGCCACAGAGTTGGGCGCGATTTTCGTCTCGACAATGGCACGGCGGAATGAACAAGTCTCATTAAATGACACATCTCACGCTATAGGTTTGGATGAACGAAACAAGGAACTACTACAATCAATACCTGTAAGGTCTAGTGTTTAGAATGTTTTGTTAATCAAAAGATCTAGAGAGAGTACAATTCCGTAAATAATTAATAATAAATAATAACAATAATAACAATAACAATAATAATAATAATTATAATAATAATAATAATAACAACAACAATAATAATAATAACAATATAATAATAATAATAATAATAATAATAATAATAATAAAATACATTGATGGAATTGGAGGAGTATAATATTGAACGGAAATGGCTGCGTGAATATGATATTGTAAGACCTCTGATTTTAGCCAATGTCATCCTGATCACTACAAATCTTACAGTAATATTACGAGTTTTCAATGGTTACTGATTATATCATCGTATGACCAAACAGATCAGGTATTCACTAAGGTGATATAATGCTACAAAGTAAGATCTCTGACTTTTTCCAATGTTATCCCGATTACTACAAATCTTACAGTAATATTACCAGTTCTTAATGGTTACTGTGATTATGTCATCGTATGACCTAACAGATAAGGAATTCACTAAGGTGATATAATGCTACAAAGTATATACAGTAGATCATAAAAATAATAAAAATAAATATGGTACTTAGGATAATGTTGGTTAATATAAAGAAACAATGGAAATAAAAATTCAAACGCCAAGAAAATCGTCGAGGAAAATGACGTAAAATGTATTAAGTCGGGCTAATTCTAAGAATATTTTATTATCACTTACACCAGATGAAATAAAATGCAAAGCAATAGGACATTGCTATAAAGCATTTCTTGTGTATAAAATGTATAAAAAAATGATCGAAAAACGTTCTTTTTACTTTAAGAATATGATTAATTATAACTCTGCTCAAAGTGTTAAATCGTGTAATGTACAATATGTAAAGGAAAAATTAAGATCGAAGGCTAGGTTCTTATGTAAAGGGTAATGAATCAACAAAGGTACTGTTATTAACTCTCTAAACCCATATGATGCCTCTTAGTTAAGTAAACTGGTCCCCTCGCTTGAAGATGTCCCTTAGTTAAGTTGACTGATCCCATCATTTACACGGAAACGGTGGGATGAATAGACTTGCATGGCGTCAGCGAAATTAAAATTGTCGCTGAGGTTAAGGAGTTTGTGTTTACTATCATTAAACGAAAAATTACTGAAAACAATGGCACGACCTACCCTAACGAACGTGAGGTGTATTTCATGGCAATAAGTAATGTTACTATAAAACTGAAATTTAATGTAATTAGAGCAATGATTATAATACGCATCGATTAAAAGGATTCAGTATAATCGTTTTAACTAGAGAATAGGTTGAAAGAGGGAGAGTTTGCTAACAAATATGTATGGTTTCAATAGAAGGTAGAATTTATGTAATTATTGGATATGAAAATTATACCATACCTTTTTGGAAAAATAAAAAATAAATAAATAAATAAATAAAATTAGTACCTCTTAGCTTGATATAAGCTTGGCTCAAATCGCTTCCTCAAATTCGTGTATTAAATTAAATATAACACTGTTATGAAGAGCCTAATTCTTTAGGAATTTTAGTATAATTCTAGATAGTATTATACAACTTTATTTAGTGATTTGCAGACCGTCTTTCTATTAAACAGCTAAATCTATCTAAATCTAGCTTTTAGGTGGGCAGTAGTACATGTAGATTTTAAATTGGTCAAAAGAAAACGTAAATAAACAAGAATTACTTTATAAAGAGACAGTTTTAAAAAGAAATATTAACTGGCAAAATAATAAAACCATTGTTCGATGTTATAGACTAAATAATAGTTTGTATCCCCGATTTTGAAAGTGAACACAGATATTACACAGGGATATCAAATATCACAAGTCAAATATCAAATGCGAGACAGTCCCTATGGTTATGTTGGTCAACCAGAGTTGGAGTACTGAGTTCTAACACTTTATTCGAGACTGGAAGAAGATGAAGGACAATATCAATTGATATATGTTATTAGATCCTTGAACGCGATGTCATGCTTTTATGCATTAAATGTGAGACAGTTCTTATAGTTATGCTGGTCAACCATAGTTGGAATATTGAGTTCTAGCACTGTATATTGTACTGGAAGAAGATGAAGGACAGTATCTATTGATATATGTTATTAGATCATTGAACACGATGTCGTGATTTTATGCATTTTGTTGAAACTAGTAACATATTGTTTTTGGTCATTCAGACAAATAGTATATTGAGTTTTAGCACTGTATATTGTACTGAAAGAAGATGAAGGACAGTATCTATTGATATATGTTATTAGATCCTTGAACACAATGTCGTGATTTTATGCATTTTGTTGAAACTAGTAACAGTTTTTTTTTTGTCATTCAGGCAAATAGAATTGTGTGTTGATGGTAAGAACAAAATCATTAAAGTACGTCACAATGTTAATGGTATTTAGGCTTGGACACTAAGCAAAGGAGAGATGAATTGGTACAATACGTAGAAAACATCAATTAGTAGTGATTGATACTCGCAAATATACTTAACAAGAACTTCGATATGTATTGGAAATGAAACACATAAGAATGATATTCACCAAAAACATGGGAGAGTAATTTTACATGTTTAAAAAAATCCAGAAGGTATTTGATGGGACCATTTGGAGGGAAAAAAAAAAGTAAAATAGTAATGTGACAAAAAGTCGAGACACATTCAAAACCGAGTTAATTTCATCTCACTTAACCTCGTCCACCGTTATCTAGAAAATAAATTCATAAGAAGGTTTAAAGTTAGTTACACAAGCACTCATAATTATACACAGTACATTCTGTACTTGATAAAGCCTGAAAATTTCTGAATATTTGCGCCGCAGTTTAGTGATAAGGTGTAATTAGCTGACATAAGCAACAAGTTCCAACACTAATTCATAAGTGGGTGACGTTGGCAGCTACGAGGAGTGAAGAAACGACGGATTTCACCCTCCCAGATCTCTGCAGGCTAAGAGTATCTTCACAATACTGGAGACAGCAAAACCGTAGGCTAACTGAACAGGTGGAAGTTGGCATCCCCAACTAGCAAAATGTGTGTGTGTTTGTGCATATTTATATGTGCGTGCGTGCGTGTGTAAATGCATTTTGTGTGCGTGTGTGTGTTTTGTGTGTGCATGTGTGTGTGTGTGTGCATGTGTGTGTGTGTGTGTGTGTGTGTGTGTGTGTGTGTGTGTGTGTGTGTGTGTGTGTGTGTGTATATATATATATATATATATATATATATATATATATATATATATATATATATACATGTTTTCGTTAATTTTCATTCTCACGCTCATTAGGTTTGACGTTCAAAATGTTTCTCTTTGTTGAGAGACAACGGATTTAATAAGCCATCGTCCCTTCCTCTTCTAAAAACAATTACACATTGAAAACGACGTCCTTCCTCGATGTGCTGCGAGCAGAGGATGCAACGAGAAACAATGACTGATGCCATTCTTATAATGACAAATGAGCGTTATGAACTTGTTTTGCGCTAAAGATGTGTTTCATCCAAAGAAAAATGACGGCGGAAGCGAGCGGTACGACGGGAAGACGAAGAAAAAGATGCATTAATTACGAGGATATGCGGAGAAACCGACTTGATGCGGTTAAAAACAGATTTCGTGGATAAAAGGAAGGGAAGGTGACACGCAGATGAGATGAACGCTTAAAGGGGAAGAAAGTTGGAAAGATGAAAAGTGTCAGGAAGGAACTAAAGAAAATGGGAACTAGGAATGTGATGGTTGTATGGAGATCGTGAGGGAGAAAACGAACATGAAAGGAAAAAGAAAGGCAAGGAATCTTATAGTAAAAGAAGAAAAAAGAAGTGTTATTACGATTATTGAGAAACTTGTCTAAGAAGTGGATGAACATCGGTCGGAAAGATCACCTTTTCCTTAAGTGCTCAGTCAGCCAGGACATTTTCTTTACAAATATGTGAAAAGAAAACGGAAAATGGTACGAGAAATGGAAATGTAGTTCAGAAGCAATAAAAACAATGAAGTAAATGATAACAGAAACTGTTGCCTCAAGCTTTACTGATCTGAAATCCAGAATTGGTCAGGTTTCTCAGAACTTCGTATAATTCTCTCAGTTAACGAATTTTCAACTGTTTTATGTGTATTAACCCAACTATATATACCTGGATATGAGCTACGTTCGTCGATTCTCCTGTCTTTACTTCCATTGGTTAAATTTACTTTTAAATCTACTTTCCATGACCATTAATTCTTCTTTCATGCGTTCTTTAATATAGGAAATAGGCAAGAATTGGTTTACTAATAGGGTGGTCGATGAATGGAATAAACTTAGTAACCATGTAGTAAGCGCTGAAACTATCAGTCGTTTTAGAAAAATGATTAGACAACTTTATGGATGGGGATGACAGGTGGTGATGGATACGGAGCTGCCTAGTGTAGGCCTTATGGTCTCTTGCAGTCTCCTTTATTCTTATGTTCTAATGTTCTTATGCCCGTAAAAAGAATATATTTTTAAATATTTTTCGCACATTTCGTTTCTCCGCGTATTCCTTCAAGTAATTCTTTCACCACATTCTAAGAAATCTTTGTCGGTTATGATCTGCCTTTGAATAGATCTGAATACAATAATCACACCACCTTTCCTTTTTCCTTATAATGTTGATATTTCTATTCTATCTCCTCTTTTTTATGTCTTCCTTTTTGTGTGGGGACCAAACTACATAAAAGGCGAATCAAATTTTCACTGAGTATGTGTAGGTGAATGCGTAAGTATATTATATATATATATATATATATATATATATATATATATATATATATATATATATGTATGTATGTATGTATGTATGATATACACGTATGTGTGTTTGTGTGTGTTTTGGACGAGGATACCGTTAATTTCTCTTGTGACATCCTCGACCAATACCTTGCTATGATTGAGATGTATACAGAGTTCTTGAAGTATGGGAAGTTTCGAGTTAATACAATTAGCAGCCGTTGTGGTTACAACTACACATAAGTAGTAATTAATACCCCAAGTCTGGAGTCATACTGCGTAGGAACCGATTTGTTTCGCATTAGATATGAAGGAGTTAATAGATATGAAGGAGTTAACTAAGAGACATAGCGTCCCTTTTGACTAAGAGGTAACAACCAGAATGACATAGTCTCACTGCAGTAACGACGAATTCTGGAAAGCTGAAACGGTTAATAGATGAGATTATTTACTGCTCAGTCTTCTTGAAAAAAAATTAATCTAGGATCAATTGCAATGATGGTATTGGTAATCTTGAAATCCTCGTTTACTTATTTGTACCGTTTCTTTGCTCTAACTGCCGTCGATTATTTTCATTTAGCTAAGAGAACCTTATTAATCCTTTGACGTTTATATTCATGTAATGCTCACCCAAGGTGTTTCTAGGAAAATGTCTTCAGATGAAAGTAACCAATATAGACGTCAAAGAATTAGTCTCTAGGTTGACACTTAGTTCAATGAAATTTCCGTGTCAGTATGAAATCTACAAGATATTATGATAGCGTACTCTTTTATTCGGGGAAGATTATACTAACCTTTTGAGAACTAAAATCGTCCCTCACGTTATTTCTAGCTGACACCTGATGGCTTTATTTGAGTAATTCATTACCATTATCCGATAATATGATGTACAAATCTCTACATTGAAAAAAAAAAAAAAAAAAATTCTGGACCACACTTTTGATACTCACCTAACCTTTACCCCGTACATCAAAGATCTAACAGTGAAAATCAACAAGCACTGCAGAAGGAAAATCTTATCACAATCTACAAGTAGTCCTTAAAAAACACTCGACTAGGCAAGACGTCAAAGAATTAAGAAGTGCCTAATCTATAAACGAATTGATTTTATTTCCTTAAAACTATATCTAAAGGGGATTTCTTCCATTAGCTTATGGTGCTGGGATTTTTTTAAGTCACTTTATTTCTAGCGGTAATGTAACACAGACCGTAAGAAACAACAAAATCTTGCTTAGCACACTGACAAATGAATCCGAGCTTTGGGGACCTCATTACCTTGAAATTTTTCCCTCCTGAGTTGAGTCGATGACTTCCCAGAACCTCTAGAGGCTTTGAGGTCATATTTCTTCCACATCCTCACGCGGACAACCATTCCATCATCTAGTGCCAAAGAGAACAAAATAAAAAAAACTAAGAGTTGCCTGGACTGGTTTTGACCTATAAAATCCTAGGCACAGTATGTCTCTCAGCATAATTTTTCTGAATTCATGGACAACGTCTACTAAATAAGCTATCATAATAAAATGATTTGGAAATGTTTTTTATTTAGAGTTATTCTAAGCCGAATATATTATCCTGATGTTAATGAAAATAAGATAATTTATATCATTAGAATTAATCTCTTAGTCGATATGATTAGAAATATTCTAGTCAGATAAACACTTCCCATACTGAATGAAATTTGTTGCTTTAGTCAAAAATAAATAAATAGAAATTGTGATTTATATCATGCGAATTGTTACACCCTATAGATAATATCCTGGTGAGTTTCAAACAATTATATTCAGATCAGGGTGATTTGCAAATCATCCTGATCTGAATAGAATTGTTTGAAACTCACCTGGATATTATCTATAGGGTGCAGCATATCGACGATGATATAAGTCACCATTTTCTTTTTATTCATTTATTTATTTATTTATTTATTTTTGGCTAAAGCAACAAATTTCATTCAGTATGCAAGGTGCTTATCTGACTAGAATATTTCTAATCATATCAACTAAGAGATTCATCCTAATGATATAAATTTAGTTGATATGATTAGAAATATTCTAGTCAGATAAGCACCTTGCATACTGAATGAAATTTGTCTCTTTAAAAAAAAAAGTGACATATTTCATCGTCGATATGTTGCACCTTACAGATAATATCCTGGTGAGTTTAAAACAATTCTATTCAGATCAGGGTGATTTGCAGTCAAGTAGTTTAAAATATCATTAGTACAATTTACAGAGGCATACACTGTACTACTGTAGACACCCGAGAGTACATACATACTGTACATACATATATCACAGACAGACAGACATACATACCTAAGGGTTTTTCTCAAATCCAAAGGATAACAAAGAAAGAGCATGCCGAAGGCGACCTTATGGTCCACACATCGCACTTCCCAATTTATCATTTTTTATATAAACGGTTATCTCTGCTTCCTGCCACACAGTATGGGTGTCAGGGCTGACTCCTTAATTACGGATATGACCCGTGAAGTATTAGCGTTACGCAAATGCGTCTTTTGTTGTTGCATCCGTACAAAATTGACAAAATATCGCGTTTACCGTAAGGAAACTACTGTATACAGAAACTTAATGAATGCTCAGCAGATAAACATATTTGTCTAAGATTATGAAATATCATCGTGTATAGTCCAGGTTTTCGTAAATTTATAAGGGTCTAATAATTGAACAAAGTAGCCTACTAGGTAGAGTGGACACTAAAATGAGGAAGTAAAACAGGTTTCCTCCAATTGCTACACCCTTTAACATCCCGAAGACAGTAGTGCCTTCTTTAAATTCTGTCCTGACAAATGATCGACAATTTCATTCAGCCAAATGGGAAACCTAGATCTAAAGAAGTATTCAAAATTGCTAAAGTTTTCAACAAGAGAATCTGCAAAGTGTCCCACTTATGAGCTTATATTTTGGTAACTGGCAACCTGATGTCGGAAGAGAGGAGGATACGGTAAAGGAAGCAGAAAACTGAAGTAAAACAAAGAGGATGGACAAAGAAGGGAAGGAAATGATAATGTGGGTGGAAGGAGGATATAATGATAAAAGAGAGAAGGAATGTAAAAAGCAAAGCTGGAGAATTAGTAGGGAAGAAAGCATAGGAAGCGTGTAGGACCAGAAATTTTGGCATGGGCGGAAGTAGAAAGGCAGGGAACGGAGAAAAGAAAACGGTGAAGAGGATGAGACAGGGAAGTTGGAGAAGCTGCTAGCTACGGCGGAAGTGTAAATGAGGTGGGAATGAAGGGAAGGAAAAGGTGAAAGAAAAAGTGTGATTTCTTGTTGACAATCTTATCCCGATGTCGGGCGTTATCATCTACTTTGTTTAGTTACTCGAGGGTTAAAGAAAACGGAGGAGAGGAGGAAGAGAACAGGACATGAAGGAGCAGAAAGAAACTGACTGGGTGGATGAGGAAGAAGGGGAAAGTAAGGCGAGGAAGAGGAAAAGGAAGAGGGACAGTCGTAAGAGGACATAGTCGTAACAGGAGGGTTAGAGGAAGAAGAGGATACGGAGGGAGGAAGAGAGAGGAACAGGAAGGAAAGAGGGGGAGTCGGGGGTGATGAGTAGGCAGGACTTCCGATCCTTGAGTTGCAAAGAGAGAAAGAGGCGAAACGGACTTGGGGGACGGAGGTCGTATCTGAGCCCTCAAGGGAAGTAAAACTGAAAAGATGGTTTGGGATAATGGAGCTAGTTAAACCTACAGACCAAGGGTTGTATTCTTAAAGGTCTTTTGGTCCGAACACTCTTTCTCTGAAGAAGGTTTTCAAATAATATTTAAGTGAAATTTTGTGGACGACACCACACAGTATCACTTTAATAATTTAATTTCTCTTATTACCATCGTACCCTTTTTGGCTACCCCCCTTGTAAGGGGGAAAAAGCCTTGGTATATGTATGTATGTATGTACCTCATATGAGTAATTAAATTGTAGTTTTAACCCAAATGTTACTAGAATTCCTATTAAAGAGGTGTCATATTTAAGATATATCCCAACTTATAGGAACAAAATTCAAATTCTAGGCACATTTCCAAAATATTACCACTGGTAGAACAAGCTTGAAATAAGGTACAAGAATTTTAGAAATGTATTGAAATGACACCTAGAAAAATAATTAATGCAACTTCAGTAGAGCCTCTATTGTTAGAAGCTTTTATAGATGTCACGTCTAGATTCATTTATATCATATAAATAGGAGTACGTTAAAGGAGTGGCTTAGTTATTTTGCTAAAATAAGAAAAATTATACCCGACTAGAATAACAATCTAGATTTCGTGTATCAGATATTTTTTGTCAAATTATATTGTTTTACTTGATTTAGTTCCAGTAATTAAGTTTCTCGTGGGTTTAAGGATATAATGTTGTTTGTATGAATGAATAAATTTGAAATGTTAGCAAAGGTAAATCATTCAAGAATAATTTGGTGGGTGTCAGGGCATAGTGAATTTTTTCTTATATCTTAACTAAACTGCCCTTAATTTTACAAAATGTTGTTGAACACATGCGGCTTTCCAGGCAGGCAAACTTACCACACTGGGAGCCAAATAACCTAGAGGAGCTAGCCAGGTCTTCTAAATTTGATTAGCCCGGCATTGCTTATAGGTCCTCTTAGCTTGGCCAACTTTACAAGCCCTGGCTTAGCTAACATTAGTTTATTGGGCACATGGATCATTAAGGAATTTTCCGTGTTGGTGCACTGCCCCGCACCATTCTCAGTCTTTACAAAGTTCTCTCCATCAAGCCTTCGTATTGGTTCGTTTGTCTGCTAGTTTATTGGTTTATTTTTTCAGGCCAAAGACTCATGTAGAGCTTTCAATAAAAACTAATTGAAAAACGAGCCTAGGGAAATCTCGAAACAAAATTTAAATTGTTCATCGGGCAATCTTTGGATGTCTTATTTTCCGAGTCCGTACTTGCCCGGTGAGGGTAATATATGTCTTTGGCGTGAACACCGTTTTCTTTGTGAGAATGTTTCCTCACAAAAAGCCCCGTGCAGCCTGGGACACCTGACGTATTATATTGTCTAGACATACATTTAACACCAGAGTAATCTGAAATTCATATATTGTTCTTGGTAGAAGATTTTATTCTGTCGAAGGTTGTGAACTACACTAGAACAAAGAAAGAGGACGAAAGCAATTGAGACTCTTCATTACTGAATAAAATCTCATGTGAATATACTTTTTCAACAAAACAAAGTTGTCGATTTTCACGTTAATTCTTTCCTTATTGGGTGACAATTACTTTTTTCATGTTGGCTACGGCAAGGATATTTAATTAAAATACGTCCATCTTCCTCGGTAGCAAAATGATTGACTCAAATCAATGGCGCCTCTTACAAATATTTTTTTTATTAATATATCTATTCAACTAATTATAATGCGTAGGGTGAAGGGATCATTCTATCTAAATTTAATCTAGAGATTGGAAATAACGTCGTTTAAACGTTCCATTCAGACTTACCACAGACGACGTGATTCTGTAGGAGGAAGGTATACAGGGTAAAAAGACCAATGTTATTTTAAGCAATTCCTTTGATCCTATATCACCCTTTGCATTTTCTTTTTCTGGTTGATAAAAAAACTATTTTACCCAGGTGATAGCTGCTATTAGAATGGAAAGGTTTAGGGATTTTTGTATATTCTGAGACCTGAAGGCTTATTCATAACCACTCGAAATAACTCGATTACCTTAAAAAGTTTTTTAAGTTCTTAACGATTATTGTAATCAAACGCCCCCGATCCGAGTTGGAATGGGATTAGCTTAGGCTGCTATCAATACAAGCAACTTGATTAGGATCGCGTCCTTAGGCACATCATGGCTGATCCTATTACGTCATCAAAGTTTCCTAATCAAGTAAAACAGGATCTTTAAACTCCTTTAATGAGATTATACTGGCTCGCTGTTACTTACAACTTGTTCGAAATATATTTTTCAAACTTATCATAGATAATCTGATTATCTTATAAGGCTCCAACGCTTGCTCAGGATTTTTTTTTCTTTCTTTTTTTAGTTGAGGTGATCAGGCTATGCCATTACTTGAAGACGTTCCGGGTTTTCCTTAAAGGTTTCAAGAGTTTGTCAAGTTTAGTGAAGGAATGAAGGTTACATGATGATATAGAAACAGGAGTTAAATGAAAATGGAGGCTTATAATGGGTCACCGAATTGCCCTGGCGTGACTGTACACGAGGGTGAATAAAGTACAAGCTATCAAACAGAAAGTGCATCCACTCAGTAATGTAGTTGGTCAGTCACACCATCCCTTTGTTTTATATCTACTGAAACTGGTGACAATGTCAAGTAAAACGGTTTGGGGAAAAGACTTCAGTCACACCATCCCTTTGTTTTATATCCTCTGAAACTGGTGACAATGTCAAGTAAAACGGTTTGGGGAAAGACTTCAGTCACACCATCCCTTTGTTTTATATTCTCTGAAACTGGTGACAATGTCAAGTAAAACGGTTTAGGGAAAAGACTTTGTCTAATATGTTTTCTTTTTCTCTTTTTTTCTTTCATGTTGGAGACATTGTGTGGTTTGGGTTAGGATGAAGAAAAATAGAAGATACCAAAACATGGAAGGGGAAATAGTAAGAGTAGAGGAGAGAGCAGGAAAAAGAAGAGAAGATGTAGGAGGAGAAACAGAGGGAGGAGGAGAGGGAAATAAAAAGGAGGAAGAGAGAAAGGGAAGAGTAGGAAAAGAAAGGAAGCGAGGCAGGAAGAAGAACAAAGAGGAGTAAAAGAGGGCGAAGTTGGAGGGAAATGAAGAGAAGGAGGTGGAGGAGAAGGAGAAAGAAGAAGAGGAGGAGGAGGAGGAGGAGGAGGAGGGGAGGAGATGGAGGAAGGAAGAAATAGGGAAAGGAGGGGAATGGGAAGTGGAGGAAAAGAAGCAAGAGGACATAATGGAGGAAGGAAGGAAGAAGAAGTAATGGTGGAGAAAGAGAGGAGGAAAAAGAGGAAATAATAGAGTAGAAGGAGGAGGAAGAGGAGGAGGAGGAGGAGGAAGTTGAACACAGGCATGAGGCATTAGGAATTAATACTAATGGGAAGAGGGTGATAGATTAACCTTTTCTGCCTTGTGGTGCACTTTACATATTTTATTCACGCAATGGTCTCGCCCCGGCCGGAACAGGTTCTCCATTAACTAAGCTTCCGTTTATGGTGATGTTTGACCTCAGTTTCTAAAGAAAATACTTTCTGGAATATCGAATATAAATTGAATAGTACGACTCTATATAAGCCGCTGTAAAGGGTATGGGAAGATAAGCAGTTGTTATTTCTTTTCCTTGTCGTTGTTGAATAATATCATTGTTCAAATTACTATTAACAGGTGGAAGGTTGTTTTAGATTTTTCTGTATTATGCTGCTTGTGTAGTTTTCTTCATTGACTAGGAAGTGCGTGTGTGATGTGACGCGATGGCTTGAGGGTTCTTACAACGTTATGGATCTTTCATTTTCTTGTGACATAAGGAAAGGATTTTGGTCTCTATATGCAGGTGGTTTATTAGGATGGTTCTAGTGTACCATGTCATTATTCTCAATGTTTGATATTGTCTTGTTTGTATGTTTTGTATGTTTTCTGAAGTGCATGAATCCATGCTGTCGAGGCCTTGTCAAGTGTGTTTCTTTTTAAGAACTACTTGAAGATTGTGATAAGAGTTTCCTTCTGCAGTGGTTTTTTATATTCACTGTTAGATCTTTAATGTATGGGGTGAAGGGTAGGTATCAAATGCAAGGCCCAATTTTTTTTTTTTTTTTTTTTTTTTTTTTTAATGTAGCAGAGCTCATGTTAGGGTACAGAATGGAGAGAGTGAGTCTGTGGCAAAGATTGGGCTAAGCCATGGTTGTGTAATGTCTTCATGGTTGTTCAACATCTACATGGATTGGGTGGTTCGGGAGGTAAACGGAACGGTGATGAGTAGTGGTTTGGAACTGACAAGTGAGAGAAGAACATGGGACGCGAGTCAGTTGTTGTTTACGGATGACACTATGCATATAGTTAAAACAGAAGAAAAACTGAAATAATGATGAAGTTTGTGATTGTATGTGAAAGAAAAAAGTGGGACGCGAGTCAGTTGTTGTTTGTGGATGACACTATGCATATAGTTAAAACAGAAGAGAAACTAAAATAACGATGAAGTTTGTGATTGTATGTGAAAGAAAAAAGTGGGACGCGAGTCAGTTGTTGTTTGTGGATGACACTATGCATATAGTTAAAACAGAATAGAAACTGAAATAACGTCTAAGTTTGTGATTATATGTGAAAGAAAAATGCTGAAAATATATGCGAACAAAAGTAGAGCGATGGAATATATAAATGCGGAGGCTTGGAGTGAAATGGAGGCGAGTTTAAAAAGAGAATCTGGAGGGAAGCAGAGAGCTTGAAGTATTTATGGTTACACGTAACTGGAAATGGAGAAGTCGGTGTGGAGGTGAATTATGGGGTAAGGGAAACAAGTAAATATCTTGGAAGAGTAAAAATAAGCCACGAAAAATAGGTTATCTGGGGGATAAACGCAAAGGGAAATCTGCACGAAGGAGTAATTGTGCCCACGACACTGTATTGAGCAGAGAGTTGTAACTTAAACGAGGCAGAAAGGAAAAGATGAAACGGGTTTGAGATGAAGTGTTTAAAATGTGCGGTGGGGGTTAAGATGATGGATAGAGTGAGAAATGAGGAGGAGGCAGAAAATGGGGATGGAAAGAGGGCTGGGATATAACTCGTAAAAGAAATATTAGGGTGGTTTGGGTTTATGAAAACAATGAATGAACAAATACTAGCAAAAAGAGTATAGGATGAGAGGTAGATCGAGTAAACAGGAGGTGAAAACCGACAACAAATTGAATGGATTGGAAGAAAGAAGGTGGAAGAGGAATGCCTGTCGACCAGGGAAGGGAGATGGCAAGATATAGGTGTGATTGGAATGTGGTTGCAAATGGATGAGAAATTGATGTAGTCGGAAGGGATGTATTTTTTCCTTGTATGTCTTGTAAATTCTGGAATAGATGACAGTGGAGGGCCACTGTATAGTGAAGCCGTTGAGGTAAACTAAATTCAGCTATGGTTCCCTGATTTGGAAGTGCTGTGCCTTGCTACCTTGCCTCTAATCCGATGGGATTAGAGACAAGGATGATTACTCATCTATAAGAAACCAAGATTGAAGAGAAAATAATTAGGATTTGGAGGATTGTGGGATGAGTGAAAGGTGGGGTATATGCACTAACTTAGCCACCCTATTACAAGTGTATGTATGCATGTATGTATTATTAAATTTATTGATGTCATTATTATCATCATCATCATCATCGTCGTCGTCATCACCATCGTCGTCATCCTTCTCGTTCTCCTCCTCCTCATCATTCTTTATATTACCATCACCATCACTTCTTCCACCACCGTTATCAAACTTTCATATAGCTTTACTTGCTCGGACTGACAGGAAAAAGGCAATTACTAGCAGCCGTTAATGGGGGAAAATTATGGTCTCAGTAGTTAGCTCTAACGTGTGTAATTCCCGTTACGCTTGAATCGTTTGTCCTCTGCGTAATGTCTTCTTTACTATCACTAGACAATTTTGTTCAGCCATGGGAAGATGCCTTCTTCCAGAAAAGGGTAAATAAAAAGAATTTTCCTTTGACATAAGTTGTCTGGGTTGTTGTTGTTGTCTGGGTTGTTGTTGTTGTCTGGGTTGTTGTTGTTACTATTGTTATTGTTACTATTGTTATTGTTATCATCAGTTATTATCATTGTTATTATTATTATTGTTATAATTATTGTTATAATTATTGTTATAATCATTCGTACTATCAAGCTCTTAATATTTCACAGTCTTGGGTATGAGAAAAGAACGTAATATGAGATGAGAATGGTAAAGAAAAGAGAAGAAAAGTATATCCAGTGAATATGTAGCCATTTTGCTATGAAGAGGGTTTCCCTTGGCTGAATAAAGTTGCTCCAGTAAGAACAAATATTGATATGTATAATTTGTCAACAATAGTGTGAGTGGAAGGATTATGCTGTGTCCTCCCGTGGCTCTATTGCACGGGACGTGGCGTGGAGTGCCAACATGTAATATGATATAAGGGCGTCCTTGACATAATAGGCGAGATTGATGTACATTAAGGAACGGAAAGCATTTTCCCTCGTAAGCAATCACATTTGATGCAATTCAAAGTTATGAGGTTCATTTAGATAATTACCAGAGTGATATGATGTAATAACACGGTTTTTATTAGACATCATCATGAGCCGAAAAGCCTGTCAATTTGTTACTGTACAGGGCATTGATGACAAGATGAGGTTTAATGTCAAGGTTTAATTTCAAACGATAGTGTGTGGAAGTGGATCCTAAAAACAAAAAACATAATTATCAGATATAGTGAATGAATATTATGAAAATGGGGAAAACAACGGTAACCTACGAATGATCGATACAGGAGAGGAAGAAGACGAAGATACGAGGGGAAGACACTCCAGTAAAGAGAATCTGATTGCTAATCATAAACAAATTAGGAGAACGTTTTTCGCTTTCCTCCGGAATGGAATTAACAAAAGAATCGGAAACTTATACGAGCATCACGTAAATGAAGGTTTAATATCGTAACAGAACGGGAAGAGAATGCATTGATAGAGTGACACCGATGTGAGGACGATGTATGAAGGACGTGAACATATGAAGATGTGAACTACGAAAGTAGTGGACGCAAAACATTACGTGAATGAATCAAGACACAAAGAAAGGGAATAAAGTAGATTTTGAGGAGGGATAATTGGTTCTGCTAAATCGAGTTGTGGGAGCGATAAAAGGACGTCTGGTTGTGGGATGAATGTAATGAATGTGGTATGTGTGAAGGGAAAGACAAAGATTCATGAGAATGTGCAACATCCTTTCAGGAATGTGGAGATTATGTATGTATGTATGTATGTATACGTACGTATGCTTCCATGTATCACTGCATGTACGTATGTATGTGCGTATGTATGTATGCATGCACCTATCAATGTACGTATGTATGCATGCATGTATTAATGTATGTACGTATGTATGCATACGTACGTATGCTTGCATGTATCAATGCATGTACGTATGTATGTGCGTATGTATGCATGCATGTATTAATGTATGTACGTATGTATAATTGTTTGCTTACATGTATGTATGCATATGTTTTGTATATATATATATATATATATATATATATATATATATATATATATATATACATACATGGGTATGTAATAAAAATCCAAGGGCGTAAGATCCTTTATGATAATGACAAAATATCGATAAATAACTTTACGAAGTTTTTCCGACAGGATCACTAAAAACAAGTTATCTATTTCATTGTACAGTTCAAGTTTTCTTTTGCGCAATACAGACGCAATTTCCTACAGTCATGTTCGATAATTAGATCGTTATAGCCTAAGGCGATTAGCTGGGTGGTGTTTGGTAGAAGTCGGGACATCGTGAATTTATTGTAGTGTAATGCGAGTCTACCAATGGAACATTTCTAAATTCAATTGCTTAATATTGTAAACAAGTTACAATTGGCAAACGGTACAAATGTCTATGGGTATTCTTTACCGTACCGTCTTTGAAAAAAAAAAAATTATTCAATTATTCTTCCTGGATGATAAATCTAACAATAAAGAATCCAGGGACTTTACCTTCAATTTCGTCTCTCTCACATCATGATTTGATTTCTTTTTCCTTAAACTTAGCCAGTATGAGAACATTTACGGATTATTCTTTTTTTCAAGTGGGCTTGTAGAGGGAGTTCATCCATTTACAGAATACCTAGTGGTCGTATACTTTAAGCAAAAATGCAGAGTATGACGTCACACAAAACCGTGTCAGCTGGTATGGACCGTATACTAGCAGGAAATATGGCTGCTCTTTGCCACGGTCTAAAGTTTCACAATCCATATTTTGTTTAGTCATGTGACAGTAAAGATTTATAACCCAGTTCCTTCTCCATTCACAGCTCTTTCATTCTTGGGGTATGGTGTCTAACCTTTAGTGTTATAAATCACTTCCTTAACTGTTGGCAATTATTCTTTGACTAAACCACCAAGATATGTTTTTTATTTTCGTAACGCCCACTCTGTAACAAAGCGTCAAAACTGATGCGTCGATGTGTATGTCTGTGTGTGTGTGTGTGTGTGTGTGTGTGTGTGTGTGTGTGTGTGTGTGTGTGTGTGTGTGTGTGTGTGTGTGTGTGTGTGTGTGCGTGTCTGTGTGTGTGTGTACACACGAACACTTTTGTGCGCATGTGCGTATGATATATATGTACGAATATCTAACTCTCCTCCCGAGCTCAATTGTATCGTTTTATTACTGAAAGTTTATCCCTCATAGAATTTCGCTCATGAATTCGTTTTCTATTCTGTTGTTTGTGAGTGAATTTATATAGGTTGCTTCAATGCTCGGCGATAACGCTATAAGAATTCAGACACATCCGTCAGTATATATTGGAAATATGAATATCTAAAATTTTATTAGCCATTTCTCTCTCTCTCTCTTTCTCTCTCTCTCTCTCTCTCTCTCTATTTATCTATCAATATCTCTCTCTCTCCCCACTCTCTCTCTCTCTCTCTCTCTCTCTTTATTTAATGACGCGTCACGAGAGAGGCGGACCACCCGAGCGATAGGTGGTAAATGATTGGTACTTCTTTGAAAGCTCGTCGTCAGGTGTTCGGGACTCAATGAGCACTGCCCACTTCCTACTTGTAGGTACCTGAAGCAGCTAAACCGCAGACACCCCTTTCCGAACCTTTGACTTCGACTTCGGCAAGCTGAAGCTATTCAACTTCCACTAAATACTTCATTATATGCTTCCGTGGTACACATATACACTTCTCCTGTCGCGCGTATAGAATTATGAGGTTGGTTTGCTTCTAAGGCGCGTCTGTGTGCGTTTGGCGTAGTCGCCCAGGCCAAGGTTGGACGGAAACGAAGAAGTGCTGCAGCTCGTCATAAATCCTGCCCTGGTTTCCATTTCCCTCGCTTGTGAAATATGTTTTCCACGCGATTAAGCACCAATTCGGGCAGGAGAGGCTCTCCTTACTCCCGCAGACGCCGTTCCTCCCCCCGTCCTTCTCAATCCTCATTTTTCTTTCAGGCCTTCTTACTTCCCCTCCCCCCCCCCTTTTCCCCTCTTCCTTCCCCTCGCTCCTCTTCGTCACTCTTCGACAGTCCCCTCGCTGTACGCTTACGGACCTATGGTGTCTTCTCAGTCGCTTCCTTTCTTTCCGTTCAACGAATTTCTTCCTCCCCCACTTTGTGTTTATGTCAGCAAAAATGCTTAGCCTAGTATGCGTTCTCTACACTACTTCTACCTTCCGAGGCAAAATATTTCGAATACTAAAGCTTCACTTGTACACACTTGTCAGACATTCTCCAGATACAGACATATCATGTTCGCTTGATTCATTGGAAAAAAATCTAATACACTGACATGTCGCACATACATGTACAGTCAAAAGAAAAAAATACCCAGAGTTTTTCACAATAAATATTTCAAAATTTTTGAAAGTCTTTTTCTATCTAGTCTAACTGTAAGCTGAATTCTACATACACCATATACACGACAAATAATGATAATAATAATAATTAATAACAACAATAACAATAATAATAATAATAATAACAATAATAATAACAATAATAATAATAATTAATAATAATAATAAATACTAATACTAATAATAAATAATAATAATATTGATGTGGGAACTGTAGCGTGGTTCGAAACTTTTGCTCATAACTGTACCTATGACACTTATGTAATCTTACCGCTTTATCTCAACACTTAACACCGAATACAAACACACGCACTACAGCAAATATATGCTTATCAATAACATCTTTAGCTTACGTGTACCATTGTTATCTTCACTGCATATATTCCATGAACTCAAATTTTGTGGACTTGTAGGTGATCCCATGGGAGATTAGCACAGTCGTAACCTAATCCTGTATGCAAATTTAATAAAACTACCGTGCACGTGTGTGCTCATCAATACACACACATTTGATATACAAGAATATCCCTAAAACTGTTGCTCAGAGATATATATTGTAATGTTATCGTTACAAAAACAAATCAGGTGATAAAAGTATTTTAACGTACCTCGTGAGAGAGAGAAAAAAAAAAAAAAAGATGCTAATCCGAGAAAAAGCTGTAGATGGTATAACAATAGTGAAATTTGCAATAAATTACGTACATCTTCAGAAACCTTTGGTCAGAAGGGAGTTACTATACATATACCAAAAGGCCCTTTCCCTTTTATAATTCGGGGTTGGCCCAACCAAAACACAGACCTAATCTCTATCCACTCCACAAACATCCAAATCCATTTTTTGTCCCTTTTATCTTAGCTCCCTTTGGATAAAGGGTTATCCATGGCCCACGCCCGCCGCTCGGCTCAGAAGCAATGCAGGAAGACACAGCTTCTCCACAGCAGGGACCGACAGCCGAGACTGGTTTACCCCCACAGCTTCATTACATGACCGACATCCCCACCCCACACCATCTGTCATCCACTCCAAAGTTGACAGAGCAGACAAGAAGACATTCCTTCGGGGTGTGTCAATTTACAACTATTTTCCACGCATACCTCTATTGCCTTCTACCCTCCCTGTCGACGGGGAATCCCAAAGCCTCTTTCACCCCATTCTCGGTCTCTCCCTTACGTTCACTTCCTCCACCTCTGTCTTCCACGATATCTTTGCTTGTCTTTCCTCACTCATCTTTTCTATATGCCCAAGCCATGTATTCTTTGGCCAAAACTATCTGCCAACTATCGTCCTAACCCTGCTCTCAGCATCAAGTCCTCATTTCACACTCCTTTCACCTTCTTACTCAGCCATACTTCTTAACTGCTTCATCTCAAACAAATTCAGTTTCCTCCTCTCTGTCACCCTTAAAATCTAACTCTGTCTCATACATGGGCAGAATAATCCTTTCGTACAATCTTCCCTTTCCGTTCATCCACAGACACCTCTTCATCATGACACTTTTTCCACCCCGAAGACATTTACATGCTTCCCTTGCTCTATAATTTACCCACACCCCAACTCTCCCATCCCCTGCAGCAAGTACATAAAACATAGAACTATAAAACAGAAATGCTACATTCCGCATTGAAGAGCAGAAAGCCCGCATACTTTGTTTAACTTGGGCGCTCGCGGAATAAAAGGAGATGAATAAATGAATACAGATTACAAAAACAGGAGTTTCTGAAGCGGGAAGAGGAACAAGCGGACTGGAAGAGGCGCCTCGGAGGAACCACTTGCTGAGCCGCTGCAGACTAGGCTGCAGTCAAAAGAATGGGAAATTGAAAGCCTGGATTCTTCTCCTGATCTTGGTGTTAGGAATTGGAAATTTTGGAGGTTAAAACTGCATTTTATAAGTGGAGAAAGCATAAACAAGAATAAAGAAAATACATGTTTATGAATTCTTGATTTTTCATACTGTCATTAAAAAAATATAAACATGATCATGCGTAATATTTAGCAAAACTGACTATTGAGAACTTAAGATAAGGATGAATTGATATGTTGAATTTTCCAACCCATATACATACACACACACACATATATATATATTATATATATATTTATATACATATTATATATATATATATATACATATACATACATACATGAATAAATGAACAACTATGCAAAAATATAAGAAAACATAGAATCTAAGTGATATAAATTATTAAGAGCATATCTGTTGGAGCTCAATCAGTCGCATTTTATAATAGTTGAAAGTGTAGTATGTAGTCTCACTCGATTTCAATTAGTTTATAAATGGTCTACTATCAATTACGATGGCTGTATGGCTGTTACTCGCATAGATAATCCCTATGAAACATTTAATCTTCTTGATGTGAATATGAAGGATTATATCTGTAGAGATACGGTACAAGGCTGATGAGGTTTTTTTGCAATTGTTTATTATATATGTATGTACGTTCATATGTACATGTGTATGTATGTACGTACAGATGTACATATGTATTCATGTACGTACGTATGGATAAATGGATATGGGACAAGGCTGATGAGCTTGTTTTTGCAATTGTTTATAATATATGTATGTATGTATGAATGTTTGTACGTTCATATATACATATGTATGTACGTACGTATGGATAAGTGGATGGATGGATGGATGGATGGATGGACAGATGCTTCTATTATCCGCTATCATGACACTACCTATCCTTTTCCCTGTCATGTTCCATTTCCCACATTTCCACCAATTGTAACATCAAAATGTACTAACTTAGTCTCTGCAATGCACATTAGGTCTACCCATTTCTCCTTTAAATAATTATTCATTTCTAATTTTGCTAATATTAGTCCGTTTATGCTTGTATATATCATATCTAGTTTTCTTTTTAACCATTTCTTTTGGTTATTTTCTTTCATGAACAACTTTTTCAATCTCTGATCTACCACTCTTCAATAAAATGTGACTTTGTCTGTTTGATCCTCTCCTTTACTTCTTTAATTCCACTCTTCTTATTTCCTCTCTCTTTCACTTTGTATATACTTGATTGTTTCATGTCTCAATTTTTAATTCCTTTATCGTGTTTTATGATTTGAATTGAATTTCAAATCTCTTACCCAAAGATTTTACTTTGTATATACTTGATTGTTTCATGTCTCAATTTTTAATTCCTTTATCGTGTTTTATGATTTTAATTGATTTTCAAATCTCTTACCCATACATTTTTACTTTAAACCACTTGCTTATTTCGTGTCTCGTTTATGAATTCCTTCATCGTGTTTTATGATTTGAATTGAATCGAATTTCATTGGTTTTACACCTCCCTGTGTATACCTACCTAACCTATAAACTTGTATTTCTTTATGAATGCCTTTATCATTGCCCAATTTTGTTTGTGCTATTTTCTTAGATCTCTTACTTTTAGTTCTTGTTATTTTCTTACTGGTAAATTTCCCTCTTGCTATCTCATTATTATCATTATATCTATTATTATATATATTATTATTATATCTTATTATTATTATTATATCTATGTTTGTCTACGATTTCTCTTATCGAGATCGCTCTACTTTTAGATGTCGTTATCACGTCCTTCTTCATATCTTCCCTTTCTTGTTTTTGTTACAATAATATTCGCAGCTATAAATTTTCCCACTTGTAATTTTAACTATCCACTCTCTCTTCGTTTAGCTTATCTCATGTTTTCTTCTTTTACATCTTATGTTCATCCTTTAACTCTTCAATTTCTATTTCATATCATTTCTTTATTAATGTTATCACATTAAATTTATTTTTCAAGTCATTTTATTTTTGCTCTCTGGTTAAACAATTATTTCATGAGTTCTTTAATGCCCTTTCTAGCCTTTTATATCCTCTAATGTTTAATTCTAAAATCACGTTTGCAGTTCGTGCCCTCGGTTTTGGTTGGTCAAAACTATTCATCTCAATCATAATTCTTCCATAATCACGATCCTGATTGGTTCAGTTCTCAACGACCAGTTCACGACTTCCATCTACTATCGCGATACTTTTCAGTAGTATACTCATCTTAAATACATCATTTGAAATAAAATTTGAACATGTCAACCATCCTAGAACGAAATCCCATTACTACTCTACTATCCATACACAGAATTGGATGGTTTGTTAAACATTTCGGAGTTGGAACGAACGTTCACATTTTGCGATACCCAACACACAAAAGTGTGTGTGTGTGTGTGTGTGTGTGTGTGTATGTGTGTGCGTGTATGTGTGAGTGAGTGAAAGAGAGAGAGAGAGAGAGAGAGAGAGAGAGAGAGAGAGAGAGAGAGAGAGAGAGAGAGAGAGAGAGAGAGCGAGAGTGAGAGAGAAGAAATATAAATCAACATTATTCTAAAACGTTTCTTACAGTCTACTCTTTTTATTTGTCCAGACTCATTCTCTTTCAATGAGTCTATATCTATATCATACAATTTACTCAGTTTTATGTGCTTTTTGCTCATTTGGTGTGTATGTACTTCAAGGCTCTACTAGCGCGATTAATAATAATAATAGCGATGATAATGGTTACCCTATATAATATATGTATACATAAAGGAGTCCATATTCATATCCTTTGCAATCCAACCATTTCCTCCTACATCATATTTTACAAATCCATCACACTTAACACAGCTTAGCCTCTCCCATCTCCTTTAACTGTTTTCAAAGTCCTTACATGTCGTTTCAACCCAACCTAGTTCTCCTGTTGATATCATCCTCAATCCTTTGAGAGCACTTTTTCTACTTTGCTTTTTCCCTCCTTCCCCCTCCAGACTGCCATCCACTCCTGTTTTATGACGTTTCATAGCCAATTCTTTCTTCCACATAACTGTTCCTTCCCCTCAGTATCTCCACATTCCTCCTTTATTCCTTTCCTTTTTTCCCCGCGCGGGTTAACAATATTTGATGGTTGTAGATTTGTTTATTTATACATTTCTTTGTTTACGTAATTTTTTATTTACTTATTTATTCATCTATTTCTATAATTTTTATCTATTTATTCATATATTCTTCTATTAATCTATTTATATTCTATGTATTCATTTATTTATCTATTTATCCATCTACTTTATTCATGTATTCATTCATTTATTCAGCTACCTATGTATTTATATATTCATGTATTTGTTTTAATAAGAACTAAGAATTGTTATAATTTAGGTGCGGGTCTCATCCTGCACGCAACACAATGAAAACTGCAGACTCAACTAGAAAATATTGGAGCCAGATATAGAAATGTAATTAGATACAAAGAAATAGAGAGAGAGAGAGAGAGAGAGAGAGAGAGAGAGAGAGAGAGAGAGAGAGAGAGAGAGAGAGAGAGAGACAGAGAGAGAGAAAAGAGAGCAAGAGAGAGGGGAAGAGAGGGAGATAGAGAGAGTGAGAGAAAAGAGAGCAAGAGAGAGGGAAAGAGAGAGAGAGGGAGGGAGAGAGCGAGCGATATATATATATATATATATATATATATATATATATATAGAGAGAGAGAGAGAGAGAGAGAGAGAGAGAGAGAGAGAGAGGAGGGAGAGAGAGAGGGGGAGAGAGAGAGAGAGAGAGAGAGAGAGAGAGAGAGAGAGAGAGAGAGAGAGAGAGAGAGAGAGAGAGAGAGAGAGAGAGAGAGAGAAAGAAAGAGAGAGAGAGAGATAGAGAGAGAGAGAAAGAGAGGTAGAGAGATATGGGGATAGGGGGATGGCAGTTTGTGGAAGTTACTCTTCTCCTGTGTAACTTTTTTATAATTATTTTTCATTTGATGATCTTTTCATTATTTCCGTCTTGTTTCACTGTCCACTCTATGCTTTGTTGCTATTATACCTTATACCATCATTCTTTTTATGAAGCTCTTTACCATACTGTCTCTCTCTTCGTCCTTCTTTCAATCTTCCTGTTTCAATTTACGATCCTTTCTGCTTCATTCTCGCCTGCTCTCTCTTCGTTCATTTTCCATATATTTCGACCCTCCATTTTCATTATATTTTCCATGTCTCATTCCCATTCTATCCTCGCTCTCAATCATTCGCCTTTCAATCTCCTTCCCGTCCTCTCTCTTCCCCCATTTCATTCCATTTTTCCCTATTCGCATTTCATTAATCAATTTCTTGTTTCCTTTTGTATTCAGTTCCTTTCTTCTACCCAACTCTTTCCTTCCCTCTTACCTTTCTTCTTTTCTTCTCTCCTCTTTTTCTCGTTTTCCTCCTTCCTTCCTTCCTTCTTTCCTTCCTTTTTTCTTTGTTCCCTTCTGTCCTCGTTCCTTTCTTCCTTCTTTCTTTCCCTTCCTTCTTATCCTTTCCCTCTTTCTTCCTTTTTTATCTCCTTCCTTCCTTCATTCCTTTCTTCCTTTATTCCTCCCTTCCATTTCTTCCATAATTTTCTATTTTTTTCATTCTTTCCCTTGTGTCTATTTCTTTTTTTACTTCTCAATTCCTTTCAAACCCAAGTATCTCATAAGGAAAGGTGTGGAAACCATGTTAGGTAATACATAGCTAAGTAGACCAAAGCTTTTACCGCTTGTTCATGACTACCCGTTAGAATCAATCTCAAATCCGTCTACCTCGAGACTTGCACCAAACCCAACGCAACACGATAGCACTTGGAAAGTGACCGCATGGGAAAGAATTCAGACATGTTCATAGTAATCCCTTCTGGTGTTCCTTTTGGTTTGCATCTAATGACCACTGACGTCACCCGCTCAGAGTCCGTCCTGTGTGACCTGGGATTCTTTAGGAAATCCGTCCCCACGTGACAAGCATTCTTAAACTCTTCGTTGCTTTGTAAGAACTTAATGTTTATTCTAGCTATCTACAGGTGATTTTATTCAGATGAGAGAACAACCTACCGAAACTAAATAGTATTTATTTTTTCTTTATCTATTTATCTATTTATTTAACTATACCTATACATTTATTTTTTATATTATTAAAAAAATTATTTTATTTTATTTATATAATTTTATTCTATTTATCTTATTTTATTTATATCACTTTATTCTATTTTATCTTATTTTTTTTTATCATATATATATATATTTTTTGCATACGACCTAGTTATGGACCAAAAGATCTCCTGTCGGCATGATGCACCTTTGTAATCCTTTATAATCCTTTATGTCGTTTCGCCAAAGGCTTAGGTCACACGATTTTATTCAGCCGCTCTTCTCCCGGGGCTCAAGTTAAGATTCCTGACGTACATGACACCGACTTGACGACTAAAGAATGTATGCACTCGTTACCAGGAAGGAACATTCCAGAACTAGTCTTTAGACCAATTCTTCCCGGAATTTTAATCTTTATCAGACTTTTTTTTATGGGCGGTGCACCCCCACGCAAAAGGCCGCCACCCTCCCATATGACTTTTATTTTATTCTTCATTCAATTCCATTTTTATTTTTCTGATGATTGTCATCGGGGAAGAAAGGAAAAATTAAGAGTTGGTGAATGAGACCTTCACTTGTCACTTGTCTATATCACTTCCGTCTCTCAAATTACGAATCGATGTCTTCAGCCTCTGATTTCTTTACACACACACACACACACATATATATATATATATATATGTATGTATGTATATATAGCTCGGTTGCTAGCGTCTTGGCTTCGTGATTATGCACGCACAGGTCAGGGTTCGAATCCCTTGGCAGAGTTTCTAAAATGTTCAATCTGTCTTAAACATACACTATATATATATATATATATATATATATATATATATATATATGTATGCCTTTACCCTTCTCTGTATCTTACCTTTATGACGTATACTATTTCATACGCCTCCTTTTCTTGATATATGTGACCATATAGTGATTTGTTGATTATTATCTAACAGTTCCCATGGGCATTGATTAACCATGGCATCTCCTATCTCATACACTTTTCTTGTCCTTCTCCTCTTAGCTATGGCACTGCGCTTTGATCATCCAGGCTACAGTTTTTAATTAAGAACCTCAGGCGCTTTTTCTTGTTCCTTCTTCTTTGACAAAGACTCCTCCTCACTCAACGAGCAATTACAGGCTCACCTAATTTACCTCATCGTATTCACACGTCGAATATGTCCTTCTTTCACTGATGAGATTAGAAAGAATTACAAAGGCGGAGCATGCCGACAGGAGATCTTTTGTTCCATATCTAGGTCGGATGCGAAAAAAAAATTAAATAAATAAACAAATAAACGAACAAACAAATAAATGAATAAATAAAAACTATGATTATGTAAAGCCGGGTCATAAACGACCGTAAATATTTTCATACACGAAATTATATCCGAGGAATGATCCAAGTTAGAATCTTTCTGAGAATTAATCAGCTGATTACTAGAAATTAGGGATAGAGATGTAAAGTTATCAAACGAAAAAGTTCTGTCTGCATTTAGAATTTAATTAAGACTATTTCTCTTTTCGTCCTTATGTTGTTCTCATATATATGATGCATCAAAAACACAGAAGGAACAAAAATGGAATACAGACTTTGTCTGGCAATATATATATATATATATATATATATATATATATATATATATATATATATACATATATACATACACATACATACATATATATATATATATATATATATATATACATATATACATATACATACATATATACATATATATATATATATATATATATATATATATATATATGTGTGTGTGTGTGTGTGTGTGTGTGTGTGTGTGTGTGTGTGTGTGTGTGTAGATGCTCGCTGGGCGAGAGGGTCAAGGCATCGCTACTTGCGGTGAAGGTGTTGACGGTTCTAACCCTGCCACTGGCGAGTTGAACCAAGGGCATGCTTCATTAAATTCCGCGCTACAGAAATCCTCTGTAAGGGACACCGTACTAGCCTCCTGATAGCGGGGAGTTTGTGACGTTAAACCAGTGGGAGGGGGCATAGATCCGCCATATGGGTTTTATTGTCCCTATACATTTCCACCACACTTGATATCGTTGTAATATAATTCTTCTCGGGGGATTCCTCAAGTCCTTACGCTCTCTTGGCGAGTACAAATATATTCCTCAAACATAGTCTTGCGTAATATTCCTTCCTGTCTTCTAATCTATTTCCTAAGTAATACATCCTTTTACCTTCTCATTTGCCACAAAACCGTGATATTTATTCACTATCTCCCTCTCTTATTTCTCATTGTTCCCTCTGCCCATTTCTACCTTTCCAATGTTGATGTTTTTCTATAATTTTAGTCCCTGTACCTCACTTCTTTGTCTAGTCGCTCCCTTCCTGAACGTCCTCCGATTCCCTTTTATACTCTTCTTTTATTATCTCTCTTTTCGGTTGATATGCTTCTAGGAAGCTCCATAGCTGTTGTGATAAAAGAGAAATTTGTTTAAAGAGAAAGGTATGGGTAAACCAGTGAGGTTTTTGATTTGCTAAATCGCTCTTTTTATTAGTCTTTTCTGCCTCTATCATTTGTAGACGAAATAGGCGAGAAGCTTGCTTAGAGACGATGTCGTTGCCTTTGGCCAATATTCTCGGAAATGGCGCTGTTTACGATTCACACGTACATTCACCCGTGAAGGTACACCAATGTAACTCATTATCATACACGAAGTCATTCAAGCTAAACTACCTTTCCCACGTGAACAAAGCATCAACGCACTCTATGCTCATTCACCTGCGGTCATCAATTTCAAACTTATCTTTACAAATTGTTAAGTTTAGCTCTTTAGGATACATTGCCCTTCCCACAAATATTTTACTTTAGCCCCCACTCATCACCAAAGTCCCCTTCATCATTTCTGTAATGATAACCCTCGGAAGGATGCAAAGTGAGCAATTTGTTCTCGATCTTGATCGAGAGCCTCCATCTTTCTACGTACTTTCGCCCACGTCGAAGTTGGACGCCTTCTGTGAATAAATGTGGACGCGTTCGTCAGATCATATGAGATCACTGGTGATGATGGATGTGGTGATGGATGTGGTGATGATGATGGTTGTGGTGGTGGTGATGATGATGAAGGATGTGGTGATGATCATGGTTGTGGTGGTGATGATGATAATGATGATAATGATTATGATGATGATGATGGTGATGATGGTTGTGGTGGTGATAGTGATGATGGTTGTGATGATGATGACGATGATGATGACGACAATGGTGATAATGATGATGATGATGATAATAATAATGATGATGACGATGATGACGACAATGGTGATGATGATGTTAATAATAATGATGATGATGACGATGATGATGAC
>NC_134792.1:49955053-49995053 GCF_046742065.1 Oratosquilla oratoria | reverse complement strand
ATTCTGCGAAGAAAGTATTTGTAAATCTCTCTCTCTCTCTCTCTCTCTTTCTCTTTCTCTCTCTCTTTCTCTTCCTCTCCTCTAATTTATGTACAGGTGTGGACATTTTACATAACTGGATCCAAACCCTGAACTAAAAGATCATCATGAACTTAAATCTGCCACAATGAAAAGAAAAAAAAAATTACCTGAGTAATGATTAACTAAAACAGTACTTCGGTTTTACGTCGAATGACGACATCTCACTTGACCAAATGTGATGTCGCTTATTATTTTCATGCATGAATGAATTTTGCTTAACAAAAATTATCCGAACCTTGTCAGCATAGACATCCTCAGCATTTTTGAATAGTATTCATGGCAGTAGACGAAAGCCCTGTTACATGTTCCCACTTCCAAAGATCTAAATTTCCTTGGAACTCTTCCGAGAATTTGCCTACGACGATAAACTTAGCCTAACTAATATACGATCCCTTACAACTTCTCCCCAACTACAATTCAAACTTTAGACACAAATAACAACCAAGTTATTTTTTAAAGAGTTGGCAAATGATGGGACGGAGCCTGCGGTGACAGAGACGGGAACGTAGGGGACGGTTGGACGGGAGTGACGCAGAAACCGGTGGGTAACAGTAAGACAGAAAGAAGACGGCGATTGCATTTCCAGTGAAATATCAAAGGCCAGAACTTCTTATCCTTTATAATTAACCCGTCGACAGAGGAAACCGTTCTTTGTCGTTTGCTTGAGATGCCACATGCTTTCTTCTTACAAAGGGCTATCATAGTTTGTGGCAACATTTATTACAATATATAAATGGTATTTATGGACACATACAATGGTTTGTTTAATCATAGTAATTTCTATTTCACAAAAATGCTACACGCGTTAAGGGGAAACTACAGTAGTGGCGTGTTGCCTATATATATATATATATATATATATATATGAATATAAACAAGTATAGTTACTATAAATCTTTTTGACTGCCACCAGGTAATTCTAATCAACTAAGAAAAGATAAACAAATTTGATTAAATTGGTGATGTGGTTCAGGCACCAGTAACTTAGATGTAAGAATAAAGCTTGCAGAATAAGATGAAGGGATTATGAAGAATTTGAAGAAGAGCAGTATCATGGAAGGTTTTCAGTGAAACTATATAAAAAAGTAACGATATCTATGGAAAGAATGTGACGTACAATCAGGAAAGTATAGGTCTGTTCATTCAAATAGCAAATATCTTAACAGTGAAGACTATCTAAAGTAGCCATTACAGTGGTAATTATGCCAAAATACACACACTGATATTAAGGAAACGTGAACAATTAACAGTTTTAATTCATTAAAACTTAAGACTCACATACCAACTATTCGAGGAGTAAATATCCAGAAGATTAAAATATAGTAGACCCTTTTGTCATGACGACGTAGCCTAATCTTCATACTTATGTTATCCAAAGACGATCAGTGATAAGCGTAGATAACGACATAACTCACGACTTTCAGGCCACTGACGCTAATGACAACGATAGCGTATGCAAAACTAACGAGAAATCTGCTGGACATGGGTAGGGAGGGTGCCGAGGTTCATCGTGACCACCTCAGAGGAGAGTCCATAAAAGAACAGTCTTTTCTTTGGGGGGCCGGGAACGTTCATTTGTGTCCGGGAAGGTGCTGAGGTTTATCGTGACTACCTCAAAGGGCGGTCCAGAAGAGAACAGTCGTTCTTTGGGGGGGGGGGGGCGGGAACGTTCATTGGTGCCCGGGAAGGTGCTGAGGTTTATCGTGACTACCTCAAAGGGCGATCCATAAGAGAACAGTCGTTCTTTGGGGGCCGGGAACGTTCACTGGTGTCCGGGAAGGTGCTGAGGCTTATCGTGACTATCTCAAAGGGCGGTCCATAAGAGAAGAACAGTCGTTCTTTGTGGGGCCGGGAACATTCATTAGTGTCCGGGAAGGTGCTGAGGTTTATCGTGACTACCTCAAAGGGCGGTCCTTAAGAGAACAGTCGTTCTTTGGGGGGGGCCGGGAACATTCATTAGTGTCCGGGAAGGTGCTGAGGTTTATCGTGACTACCTCAAAGGGCGGTCCTTAAAAGAACAGTCGTTCTTTGGGGGCCGGGAACGTTCATTGGTGTCCGGGAAGGTGCTGAGGTTTATCGTGACCACCTCAGAGGAGAGTCCATAAGAGAACAGTCGTTCATTGTGGGGCCGGGAACGTTCATTGGTGTCCGGGAAGGTGCTGAGGTTTATCGTGACTACCTCAAAGGGCGGTCCATAAGATAACAGTCGTTCTTTGGGGGGCCGGGAACGTTTATTGGTGTCCGGGAAGGTGCTGTGGCTTATCGTGACTACCTCAAAGGGCGGTCCATAAGAGAACAGTCGTTCTTTGGGGGCCGGGAACGTTCACTGGGGGCCGGGAACGTTCACTGGGGGCCGGGAAGACCACGAGGCATTCGCGATCCATCTTGACGCGTGGAGAGTTATTCAACGAAGGCGACATGACTCAAATGAGGCCCACCAGTCTTTTTACGCGCTTCATGTATATATGTATTACATACTGAAATACGTATGCTCGCAAACAATTATTCATATACACATCACGCGCATGTTTCATATAAATGCTTGAGGTGATATGTTTTTAATTAGGAGTGTAAAAATATGACGTATGTTGCTGTTCATTTCGAAAGTTGTTTTTGAAATGATGAGAAACTCTGCGTTCTGTCGGGATTTTCTATTTATTTGCTGCAGGATAGAAGCCAGAATGCATAAAGAATTTTCATCTTCTATTGGTACGTTCCGGAAATTCTTTCATCAGGTTATCAAAGAGTGATATTAAGTTCAACAGTAAATAAAGTCAAGTAAATATATACGTATATACGTGTACAAACAAACACACACACACACACACACACACACACACACACACACACACATATATATATATATATATATATACATATATGTGCGTGTGTGTCTACATTCGTGTGTATACCTGCATTATATATATATATATATATATATATATATATATATATATATATATATATGTATATGTATATGCTAATAAGAACACGGGGACGTGTGTTCATTTATGCAAAGTAGACCACTTGGAAAAAGAAACTAACGATGATGTAATATACGAAAGCGCTCTCCTTCGTTAGTTTCTTTTTCCAAGTGGTCTACTTTGCATATATGTATATATACACACACAGACATATATATATATATATATATATATATATATATATATATATATATATACACTGTATATACATACACACAATATTCCATGAAGCCTATTGGATGGTAATGAATTATCCATGAGAATTTCCTTGTTCGAATGCTATTACAGTTATCGCAGCCGTGCAGACAAGCTTCATAATCTCGTGCCAGGGCCTTTGTTCATTGCAATTTAAGCATTTGTCACTGACGTATAAACTGCAGGGAAGCTAATCACGCAAATGACAGCGTCGCATAAAACGAGGAGTTGTCCAGCGCGCCGGGACGCGTGTCACGGCACGTGGCCGCATCAGAACCGACGTTACCAGACGGGTTCCCTGGGCTTCCTTGGTTTCTTGGATAAAACTCACTCGACTTTAAAACTTTTATTTTTTTTTTCTCTGGAGGGTCGGACGCATGCGGAGACTCGCGGAAGTCCCGGCCGCCTGCAAAGACTCGCGGTAGTTGACGAGCAGAAATCCCCGAGCCACTTACATAGATTACTGACGCGGACTCACATCACAAGTTCAGGTTCAATCGTTAAATGAAGGGATGACATGTTACGACATGTCCGGGAGCATCACACGTGCAAGGCGGCTTCTGCATTGGTGTAATGTTATTCCGCCATTTCTAAGAACAATCTTGATACACTCACGTGTAGGATTTCTCTTCATGAAGGTTTTTGTTCTTATATCTTAAGATCCGCATCACATGAATCTGAATTCGAATTCTACATGTGTGTGTGTGTGTGTGTGTGCGTGTGTGTGCGCGCGCGTATGTCTGTGTGTTCAGAAGCCCTGTCACTGAGACTCGAACCCTCGGTTTTTACCACAAGTAGTGACGCTAACCACTCGACCATGACGATACAAAAAAAAAAAAAAAAAAAAAAAAAACTCACATGGTGTAATACTGTCTTAATTTCATCGAGTCTTTATTCAGGCAAGCCGTCCGAAAACTTTGTGTGTGTGCGTGTGTGTGTATGTATGTGTGTGAGCGTGTATTTGTGAGGTGCACATTCTGCTTTAAAGCCCTTATGCCTGTTTTTCGAACGATACACTGAAACCCTTTTCATCTATAACGGATAGTTATCAATTCATTTAGAAACAAACATTTGGTTCTCAAGTGTGACGACACTCTCCACCTAATGTCAGAATCATTTTCTGTGAATATCTTTTTATATACGCAGAACAATAGTGACATGCAATTGGGTTTCAGAGAAGAAGAATTCTTTAGTCTTCCTCGAAATATAATGATATTTCTTGTTAGTCACTTTAGTAAAACCAAAGTATCAATCAAGGGACAGTAGTTTGTGTGTATGTGCACATTTCGTGCGCATGTGTGTGTATGTATCTGTATGTGATTCACCCTGGCCTTTGGATCACGTGTTGGACTCGTGATCGACAGCTATTTCCTTCCCGGAAGAGAGCTCAGAGCTCGTATGATCGATCAATGGGTAATACTGTGACCATACACGCACACCCAACTCCCCGCCCACGAGAGTTGGAGTAACGACTCGAAGCGCAGCGATACTGAAATTATTTCAGCCCTGGGCAGGGTTCGAACCCGGGCCGTCGAAGTGACAGTCCGGGTCTCTACCAACCGCGCCACCGAGTGTGTGTGAGTATGTGTGTGTGTGCGTGCATGTGCGTTTCTGTTTTTAATTTTTCTATGACAAAGGTCAAGAACACTGCAGTCATGTTCCCCCAGCATGCATTACAAGGTGACTAAATAAAGTAGGAAAATGGGACGAGAGTTCCCCCACCCCACCTCATCACTTTGTATATTTTCCCATATTTACCTCAACTTAGGTCCGATCCGCTTCATAAGAGATTAAATCCTTTGTATGTGATTTTTCGTACGGGCGTGGTAAACTACTAATATACCCAAGTCCTACCGATCTATATAACTATAGTTTCTTCTATATGTATTTGTGTGTGCTTAGTTTTTCAATATTTAAATAAATCCAATAATCTATATCTAATGACGATTGTCTATGAATTGGTATTTTTCAATATGGTGTTCTTGAATCATTTCATGTTTCCCAACAAACACATACTTTGATAAGAAATCCTACTAACCTATCATATTTATATAATTTTTGTTTTTGATTGAATGAACTTGTGATCCTGCTTTCTAATCTAACCTCAACGTGGAGGGCAATGTCCCCCAGCGCCGTGAGGAGCCAACTCTCACGGGGTCTCACGCGATGCACGACCCATCGCCGGCCCCAGGCAAGACAAATCCTAATGAGAGTTTCGTTCACAATTTCAACATGGATGTCTATTGCTGTCATCGCGACAGTCATACTAGGCTTTAGGGATCTATTGAGGTGGATATTCTAC
Source organism: Oratosquilla oratoria (assembly GCF_046742065.1). Taxonomy (NCBI): domain Eukaryota; kingdom Metazoa; phylum Arthropoda; class Malacostraca; order Stomatopoda; family Squillidae; genus Oratosquilla; species Oratosquilla oratoria. The sequence goes on along the minus strand of NC_134792.1, from coordinate 49,989,491 downwards.
AGTTGATTATGGATCGTGATACGTAAATTAACCGAACCTGACGTTCTATAGTTGATTTTGGGTCGTGATACCTAACCTAACGTGACCTGACCTAACGTGACCTGAGCTGACCTAATCTACCCTAACATTTTACAGTTGATTTTGGGTCGTGATACATAACCTAACCTGACCTGACCTAACCTACCCTAACCCTAACGTTCTACAATTGATTTTGAGTCGTAATATATAGCCTAACCTAACGTGACCTAACCTAACCAAGCCTAAGCTAGCCTATGTTAGGGTGGAAATTCTAGTATGTGTGTGTGTGTGTAGGAAGGGGGAATTCTATAACTGACCCGGCATTATTTTTCTGTAACATTAACGATTGAATTTTTCATGATGAAGTTCTCCTACAACAAACACAGGATGTTTACTGAACTGAGCGATAGTTATAAGATAAATTTCGTTAAACGAAAAGGAACACTATTACGACATAAAAACGAAAGAAAAAATACAACATTAGCACAAAAGAATACAAGCATATTCATATATGAAAACAAGCATATTCATATATGAAAACAAGCATATTCATATATGAAAACAAGCATATTCATATATGAAAACAAGCATATTCATATATGAAAACAAGCATATTCATATATGAAAACAAGCATATTCATATATGAAAACAAGCATATTCATATATGAAAACAAGCATATTCATATATGAAAACAAGCATATTCATATATGAAAACAAGCATATTCATATATGAAAACAAGCATATTCATATATGAAAACAGCGACGGAACCCATATCTTTCATTCATAGAATTTTCTTTAGATATGAATACTTTACATCAATATCATATGTTACTTGATTGTTGAATAAATTCAAACTAACATGTTAATAAGCCCCAATGGTCTTCTAATATGGATATTCGCTCTGAATGTTAAATAACGTATTATACTAAGGTTAGTCAATTATTGAAATCAACATGATATCAACAATTCATATACTGCTTATCATATAAAACACTTATGTAGTGTTAATTCATTCAGTTCACTAATATGATAATATATTTGATAGCTTACGTCAAAGTTACGACGCTGGGATAGTTTTTATATATTTTCATATGTATATATATTATATATTTTTATATATTTATATATATATATTTATATATATTTTTATATATATATAGATATATATATATATATATACATATATATATATATAACTTACGGAGATATACTCACCAGACGATTTAATTCAGCTTGAAAACACGACCACAATTTTTTTAGGAATTTTTTATTTATTCCTTTAATAAGGTTACGGAGTCCACATGATTTATCATAGCTAATACTTAGGGACACCATAAATGAATGGATTACTAACTAGTAAATAAACCATGTAAATTAATAGGTGTGTTTCTCCACCCCAATTTGGTATAATTTCACAAATCTTATAAATACAGTTATTAAACCTGTCAACTCGATAACATTATTCAGAGTATATTCTTACTTGTGATAAACGCTTCTATTCAGTACGCAGTTGGCTCAGGAAATGAAGGCTTTCATCAACGCGATCCTAAATCTGATCACGTGATCTAGAAGTCACCACAACTTCTCAGCTACTACACACAATTTCATTAACATGAAAAAGGTTCAATATCTAGAATGGTTGCAAACTAGTCTATTTAACTAGATTACAGATTTCATGTTGTCCTCTTAGGTACCTAATCTAGCTACTACACACAACTTTATCAACATAAAAAAAAAGACTCAATATCTAGGATGGTTGCAGACTGCCCCATTTATCAAGTTTACAAATTTCATGTTGTCCTCTTAGGTATTGATTCTCGTAAGCTCCAGACGGAATTATTCTGCTTAGAAAAGCTCCTCATTATCCAAAGAGATGAAGAATAAAAACATGGAATTGTAATTCTTTTTATATTGCAATCCCATTTACGTGGCAGAGTAGGAGTTACTGGTACACCTGAGAATAAATATAATTTTTTTTAATTGGAACTACATGTTAGAGAAACCTTGCGACCACGCATATTTGTAATTTCCTTTTATTATAATTTCAGTTGAGAAAAAAAAAAAAACGATCATAACCTTTCCACTCCTTGCCCTTTACATCTCTTATACAGTATTATTTTGGCGATTGCTAAAGACTACAAAGGAATATAAAGAAAGAACATCCTGGCGAGAGACCTTTTGGTCCATAACTAGGTCGGATGAAAAAAAAAATATATATATATATATATATATAATAATAATAATAATAATGATAATACTTATGTATTCCAGTGATATTCTGGGTCTTGGAATTCATGTGAAGAACAGCAGTAAATGTCCATGCACAGCAAATCGCATTACATTTCTTATTTCAGTTTCGTTGTGTTGCGTGCCTTCGATAGAGACTTTTTCTTTTCTTTTTTTATCATTGTCCATCATATTAGTTATAAAATTCCCAATTCTAGATCATTCTAATTCTTTGGGGACGGGAACATCTGGTAGCTGAATAAAACATCTTACAGTTGGACAGGAGATTCTTTAGTTATGTAAATAAAATGGTTCCGCGCCACTTAGAAAACTTTACATTGTGACGACACTCCTCAAGTAGGGTTCGAATTGTCTTCTGCGAATTCGCATTCACATACGAAGAACACTGGCGACTGTACTTGGGATTCAGGGAACAAGAATACGACCCTGTTCTCCGAATTATAACGGTTTTTCTTGTTACTCTCTCGTAAATTCAAAGTGTCAAACATAGGGCAGAAATGTGCGTGCGTGTGTGCGTGTGTGTCTGCAATTTTTGTATGTGTGTGCTTGTGTGTGTGTGTTTATATATTTTGTGTGTGCACATGTGTTGTTTGAGCGTGTTTATATATGGGTATAACTATATATGTGAGTGTGTGTGTGTGCGTTTACATATGTCAGTGTGTGATCTTGTGTTGTTTGAGCGTGTTTGTGTATGAGTATGACTGTTTGTGTGTGTGTGCGCATGTATGTGTGTATGTAGGCACATATATAGACATACATGTATACACACACACATACACACACATTATATATATATGTAATATATATATATATATATATATGTGCCACATGTATACGATCCCTATTGATAATAACTATGTAAAGATATAGCAACTTTACTAAAATTGTAACACAAATACAACTTTTTAATAGAATTACTATTCCGGATGAAAAGCATTTCACTTCTTCTGAAAATGGCTACAATTTTGTTTGGGAAAAAAAAAGAAAAAAAATACACACCACTAATGCTTGGCTTGCCTGACTTCTGCCTTAACATGTGGATGGGTATTCAGCGGTTTGCATGTAAGTATTCCGGTTAAAAATAATATTTCCGTGTGTATATTTCTAACAATAAAGTCCACAGAAAAAAATACCCAGACGACGTGAAAAAGCAGAAACTACCTACAGCTTAACTTCCCTACCAAAGGTGTGGTATATAACCGTATAAAACAGTCTAGTGAACTACGATGAGAATATTGTATCATTGACTACAGATGTTAATCAAATTGGGTATAACCATTTCGCTCTGGAAGGAATATCATAAACTTTAACAGAATATCCAATTGGCAGTTCAATGAGAACTAGCAACCCCGTAGGGAGGGTGGAAAACACATCACTGAGCAGACTTTGCCAAATGCAGAACGTCACAAATTCAGGGTTGTCTAGATCCATGATTATTACTGTCACAGCGAAGCACGCAATTCTTAATGTTGAACAGATCTGACAAGGCAGCAAATTTGTTCCTGGTCTTGTTTAATCCACAAACTGGGTCGCACGGAAGAGGTTGCGAAAAATTAGGGCGACAGGGACAAGATTTTGAAGAATTACTTTAGTAATTCTCGCAGATGCGTGCGTGCCAATGCATTCCTTACTGCGCAAGTTAATCCTACTTTTGCACACATACGCGTTCGTGTGTAAATGTGTACACGATTTTTTTTGCGTGTGCATGTATGCATGTATGCACGCACATATGTATGTATTATGTATGTATGTATGCGTGTGTGTGTTAGCGTGTATGTGTGTACACGATTTTTTTTTGCGTGTGCATATATGCATGTATGTACGTACATATATTTGTATGTATGTATTATGTATGTATGTATGTGTGTGTGTGTTAGTGTGTATGTGTGTATATGTATGTGTGTACGCGAGTGTATGTTAGGGTGTATGTGTGTACATGTATGTATGTATGTATGTATGTGTGTGTGTATTTACCTACCTAGTTGTATTTTACGGGGAGGGGAGCTACGCTTGTGGTGTCCTGCCTTTGTATCTTGCAGTGTTTATTTTGTTCTTAAATTCATGAATAGTTTTTGCGTGTATGTGTGTGTATGTATGATTCAACTTGATCTTTGGATCACGTGTTGGACTCGTGACCAACAGCTATTTCCCGGAATAGAACTCAGAGCTCGTATGACCGATCTATGGGTAATGCTTTGACCTTCCACGCACACACACACCCAACTCCCCGCCCACAATAGTTGCAGTAACGACTCGAAGCGCAGCGATACTGAAATAATTTCAGCGCTGGGGAGGATTCGAACCAGGTACGGCCGGTACCGCCATACTGACAGTCTAGGACTCTACCGACCGCGCCACCGGGTCGTGTGCGTATGTGAAGGACGCCTCATGCCTTCCTGTTTACATGCAAGCGAGTGCCCGTTTGTGTGTGAGCCCCACTCTCTATTCAGCCTTTGCATGCACAACTTTCCCATTGCATTCAGGATGTGAACTACTACCGCAGCGGGAGAACTTCAGAGCAATATACCTAAAGCACGAGCTTTTGGTTTAAAAGCTCGAGAAACGGGATGGCCTTCGTGCAGGGCATTTTATGCATGCACCGCAATATACAGGAATTCTTTCGTGTCTATATACGGATGAATTTAATATAAGTATACACGCATAGCTAGGCGGTCGCTTTCAGTTCTTCGACAGGGCGTCATTTATGTGTTGTAACTTAAGATTGTTCTGTCGTTGATCATTACACATATAAGCAATTAAATCTCGTGATTCATGAAATTTTATTGCATATGTGAGGTATGAGAATCAACCCTTTATGGCTAAAGGTCCCGTTCAACTGAATTGTTTTTTTTTCTGGCGTTGTATTATTTAGAATACGTCAACGAAGAGGAAAGTTTTGATTACGGTTTGAGTGGATAACTTTTACGTATACGTTACCCCTTTCCGTGGTCAGTGTCAGGGCAGCACGTAGGTACATAGTCGCCTGTCGTAAACCCCCGTATTGATGCAGAAATCATCCATCCATCCAGCGTGCGTGCGCGTGCGAATCCGTGTCCGGCAATCGCTAGCGTGAAATGGCCAGCTCACGGGCAACTCCGCCCACTTCTCCCCGGCTCACGCAGAGTCGAACAGTCAGGCTGTCTAAATAAGTAATGGTCCAAGTAGGGCACGCGTGTCCTTCTCTGTGTGTCTCCGTTTCTGAGTATCACGCACGCACGCACACACACACACACACACACGACTCGGTGGCGCAGTTGGTAGAGCGCTGAATTGCTACGATAGTGGCCCGTAGTTCTTGGTTCGAATCCTGCCCTGGGCCGAAATTATTTCGGTACCACTGCGCTTCGAGTCGTTACTCCAACTCTCGTGGGCGGGGAATTGGGTGTTTGTGTGCGTGTAAGGTCAAAGCATTACCCATAGATCGGTCATACGAGCTCTGAGCTCTCTATCGGGAGGGAAATACCTGTCGATCACGAGTCCAACATGTGATCCAAAGACCAAGGTGAATCACACACAAACACACAACACACACACACACACACACACACACACACACACACACACACACACACACACACACACACACACGCTCTGCAGCCGAGGAAAAAATGACAAGATGATAACTGTGGTGGATAAAATCGGGGCCATGCTACTTAATACACATGTACCAACGTCTGAGCGAATGTTTTCCCATCAATTACTCCTGTGCAGTTAAGGATTGTGGACGATTTTGTGTATATCAAAGGACACATACAAAAGATGCCGATCAATCTTGAATGCCATCAGAGTCAGGGTGATTATGTTTGTCATTCAGAGCTCCGATCTACAAATGGGCTATGTTTATGTACGAAGAGTGTGACCTTGCCTACGATGGATGGGACTGCGAGGACCAGATGACCCAAACATAACAAAATGTCAATAAATATAAATAATTTTCAGCCGTTCAAATCATGCAAGCGAGTTGCTCTCTCTCTATCTCTCTTTCTCTCTCTCTCTCACGCACACACACACATATCATATATATATATATATATATATATATATATATATATATATATGTGTGTGTGTGTGTGTGTGTGTGTGTGTGTGTGTGTGTGTGTGTGTGTCCATGGTTAAGGTGGCGTAGTGAATCCTGCGCAATGAAAATATTTTATAAGGAAAACATTTATGAATATTAACTTCAGGTAAAAATGAGATAAAAAATAAGATTGAAAATAATCATGTAATGATAATTAAATCAGCTACATGAAACAAGGTGAGTGCGCAGTATCGATGGGATGACCTCGTTTGACATGAGCACTATTTCTGGTTCTAATCGATAATTATGTAGTTCAGTTTGGGACCCTTTGGGATGTGCAAATCGAAAATATGTCTTTGCATTTACTTAGATATACCCTTTCAGATGTGGCCGCACCAGCAAATGTAGTAGCGCGGCAGGATTCATGATGAATGGTCAAGTTGTATTTTGTTAATATCATCTATGACTTCATCCCGTGAAGGAACGCTTAGAAATGCCGGTAAGGTCGTTTGTGGAAGAACTCAAATGTGGACGTCGACGCACATTATTACATTCGTAAACGGGAATGCTTGACGCCCGAGACTATATTGGATTTTATTCAGGTATCATAATCAGTTAGTTATATGTCAATTTATTATTATTTACTATTTACCTGTTTGTTTATTATTTAACTATACCTATGCATTTATTTATGTATCTTATTTGTTATTTACATTATCATAATTTTTATTTATTATTTTATTATTAATATGATTTTTTTTCGCATCTGACCTAGATATGGATCAAAAGGTCTCCTGTCGGCATGCTCCGCCTTTGTAATCCTTTGTAATCATCATCGTCGTCTTGTTTGCTTTCTCAGCATCCCGTAAAAGGACATTAACAGCAACCACCATTGTTGACTAGATGAAGGGGTCGCCATTACGATTCGCTAACTTCTCCGACCGTCATTTAACAAACACACCGAAGAACAAACGCAAGCCTTGCCGCTAAACACGAACACACACAGACAACAGTGGAAAAAAAAAAAATGCCAGGGCACAAGCACTTAATTAGTTTCTTCAGTAAACCAGGACGAGAAAAAAAGTGAACATTAAGTAAAAGAAAATGAGATCAGAAGAGGAAAAATGGGGAACAAATAGAAGGAAAAGTTTGTTCAAGGCCCTGTAAACATCATTAAACTTACCTTGCGCAGCAAACGGTGGAACCAAGCGAGCTGGAGGAGGACGCAACTCTTCAGCGGATTCCTCCGACTCCTTCCTCCACCCACATCCCTTCCATCCCCACTTCAATCTCCGCCCTCACCTGTTCCTCCTCCTCTTCCTCTTTCACCTTTTCACCCTCCTCTTCCTCCTCCTATTCATCCCTCCCCTCCTCTTCTCCTCCCTTCTCCTCCGCGACTTCCTAAGTTTATTCTTACCCACCTTGCTTCCTCATCAACATCTTATTCATCCCTCACTCATCTCTATTCATTTGTCCCTCTTTACTCTCCAGATTTCCGTTTTTTATTCGTTTCGTTTTCTACCTCTGCCTCCTCACACCACTTCTCCTCTGCCTTTACCATCTGAGTCTCTCCCTCCAATTCTCTCTCTGTCTCTCCACTTAACCCTTCCTGCACCAACATTCTCTCTCTCTTGCTCCTCCTAAGTTCATGGTAAACATAGCGGCATTGGTGGCACCGTGGTAATTATGGTCGTGATGATACAGATGATGATACAGATGATAATGATGATGATGGTGATGGTGGTGATGATGATGATGATGATGATGATGATGATGGTGGTGGTGGGGATGAAGATGATAATGATAATGATAATACAGATGATGATGATGATGATGATGATGATGATGATGATGATGATGATGATGATGATGATGATGATGATGATGATGATGATGATGATGATGATGATGATGATGATGATGATGATGATCGTGTTGGTGATGGTTGTGGTGGTGGTTGTGATGATGGTGACTGTGGTGGTGGTGATTGTGGTAGTGATGGATTTGATGATGGTGATGGATGTCGATGGTGATCGTCGTGGGCATGGTGGAGGTATTGGTGGTGATGGTGGAGGTATTGGTGGTGATGGTGGTGGTATTAGTTGTTGTGGTAATGGTGGTGATATTAGTGGCGATGGTGGTGGTATGTGGTTGTCGTCATGATGGTGGTATTAGTGGTGGTAGTCAGTCATCGTTATGGTGACGGTAGGAGGATAGTTGTGGTGATGGTGATAGTAGTTTTGGTGTCGGAGGTCAGGGTGATGGTGGTAGGGCTAATGGTAGTCATGGTGGTGATGCTGGTGATGATGTTTTCGCTGGTGCTGGCGCTGCTGATGATGATGACAGTGGCAGCAGAGATAAAGATAACAGTAATCCGAAATACTTGATATGTAGCAGTAGATTTCCACCGTCATTGATATCATTGCGGTCATTAATATATCTTCGTCGCTGTCACTTTAATTGTTTACATGCCACTACAATAGCCATACTCTAAATTTTATATATATATATATATATATATATATATATATATATATATATATATATATATATATATATAAACACACGAGTATGTGTGTGTGTTTGTGTGTGTGTGCGTGTTGGTGTATACATACACATACACACACACACGCTATGGAGTGACTGAAGTTATCACCTTTGCCTTATGTACCGTATGTGGAATATTGGCTACGTAAGTACTATACAGTAAAATACATCAGGAACTTGAGCCACATTCTTACAGACGGTGTGTGTATGTGTGTGTTTGTATGTGTGTGTGTGTGTGTGTGTGTGTGTGTGTGTGTGTGTGTGTGTGTGTGTGTGTGTGTGTGTGTGTGTGTGTCTGTGTGTGTAACATTAGAAATGACCAAAAGTAGGATAATCAGTACTGTTATTGTCAGAAAGAATTCCTAAAGATGTTAATAATTACAAAAATATTTTCCACCTATTCATCATTAATATCCACTTTTTCAAGTGAAGATGAACTCCTTAATCCCTTTTTAACCACAAAAATGATTAAAATAGTTTATTAGTAACCATAATAAAAAGAAAAGGTTTATTAGGTACGGAAAGGGGAAGCTTAGAGAGATAATCCATGGCAACATTACACAGGCAAATGCCATTCACGAAATCCTCCTTTAACTTGTGTATCAAAATTGATCGACGTTTTTCAGAAAACTTAATACGGCCAATGGGCGTGAATGGCTTTATAATGATATTACACAGGCAAATCCCATTCACGAAATCCTTCTTTAACTTGTGTATCAAAATCGATCGACATTTTCCAGAAAATTTCATACGGCCAATGGGCGTGAATGGATTTATAATGACATTAATCTCGCAGCAGAACAGTGGTTTTCGTCTAAATTTTCTTTAGCGTTCTTTCCCGTGGCCTTGTTGCTGACGATTTACAAGGGTAATACCGAAACGTTGATAAATCACCTTCGTCAGATTTGCTTGGCGTACATACATTATTCTTGACATTTATTCGTGATAAATCATCATTAAAATATTTTCACTCCAATTTCCAGCTGCGAGTCGACACTTGCTACCGCCCTGGTGGGAAGTTAGTGTTACGATCAAAATTTATGTTCTGTGAAGAGACAATAACCTTGTGTACTGACTGTTCACGGCTATCTGTTAACTGGTTGTTTGTTTGTGCTACTTTTACTTGTTTTATATATATATATATATATATTCAAAATTAAGGCGCAAGGCAGTCTTTGCCATTTTATATTTCTTTTTACTAAAGTACTACTTCTATATATTTATCACTTGTTCATTTGGTGACCTATGCAGTATGTCTGAATGTACGCATGTATGTATGCATGTATGTATGCATGTATGTATGCTTGTATGTATGCATGTATGCTTGTATGTATGCATGTACAGTATGTATGCGTATGAATATATGTATATGTATATATGTATCCATATGTATGCATGCATGCATGTTTGTATCTGTATATGTATGCATGCATGTATGTATGCATGTATGTATGCATGAATGTATGCATGTATGTATGCGTATGTATGTGTGTATGCATATGTATATATGTATGCATGCATGTATGTATGCGTATATGTGTATGCATATGTATATATGTATGCATGCATGTATATATCTATATATGTATGCATGCATGTATGTATCTATATATGTGTGCATGCATGTATGTATGCATGTATGTATGCATGTATGTATGCATGCATGTATGCATGTAGGTATGCATGTGTGTATACATGTATGTATGCGTATGTATATATGTATATATGTATATGTATATATGTATGTATGCATATATGTATGCATGCATGTATGTATGCATATATGTATAAATGTATGCATTTATGTATGTATGCACTTATGTATATATATATGTATGCATGTATGTATGTGTGTATTTATCTTAGTTTTCTTCTTTCACTGTTTATTTTATGGTTTCTTGGCTTGTTATTTTTAATTCTCTTTTTTTTTTTGCTTTATTTTTTATTTTTGTTTTGTTTTATTTTTTCTGTTTTCTTTCCTTCCTTCTTTCAATCTTTTCTTTCTTTCTTGCTTCCTTTTTTCTTTTAGTTTTTTCATCTTTTACTTCTTCCTTTCCTTCTTTATTTCCTACTTTACTTTTCTTTCTTCCTTTTTTTTCTTTGAATTTCTTTCTTTCTTCCTTTCCTTCTTTATTTCCTACTTTATTTCTTCCTTTCTTTCTTTCATCCTTCTATCTATTATCTCTCTTTTATTCTCTCTTTAAGTAATAATTTCAGTTGTGCCTGCCGCAAGTTTCTGTTGCATTGTTCAGAGCGCTTGACACCGTTGCATCTCGTTGGCATCGTGTTGACAGTAAAACCTCCGATGCGATGCGATGCCATGCGATGCTATGCGATGCCATGAGATGCCAAGCGATGAGATGCTGGCAGCACTTTATACGTTTGTGGTGTACGACATATTTGTTACGTGCTGGCAACTGGTAAAATGCGATTGCGAATCATTCAAATAGTGATGGGAAGATGTTTTCTTGTGTGTGTGTGTGTGTGTGTGTGTGTGTGTGTGTGTGTGTGTGTGTGTGTGTGTGTGTGTGTGCGTGCGCCCACGTGCGTGTATGTATGTGTGTGTGTACGCGCACGTATGTATGTGTGTGTGTGCGCACGTATGTATGTGTGTGTGTGCGCGCACGTATGTATGTGTGTATGTTTGTGTGTGTGTGTGGACTGGTGTGCGTGTATTGGTACGTGTTTGCATGTTTATGTTTGTGTTTCATATAATGCGCTCATTCTTAAACAGCTGCAGAAAAAAGACGATAATAATGTCACGCACTGAAAATAGCAATACTTATGTTTTGTTTAGCAAATATCATACAAGCTGCAGAGTTAATCTTCAGAAATGAAAAATAAAGTCGCTTTGTTGACGTTTTAAAACAGAATATAGTTTATATATATTCTTTTTATTTCTTTTGCTACATATGACGAGTAATGATTTGGTGAATGTCATTGGTACTAGCATGTTGGTTGCAGTTTCAGTTCCGTCCAATTCATGAAGTAAATTACATTTTACCTACCAAAAAAAAAAAAAAAAAAAAAAAAAAAAATCTATCGTGCTTGTGAAATTTCAACACAACCACCATTTGAGTAGATCATCTGAGTCGAAGAAGATTACATCAGAAAAAAGAAGAATAGGGGGGAAATAAGGCACCACAGTACTACAAATTAAGTCATAAAATTCATCTCTAAGGAAATACTGCTTATTTACTATAAATTGTATCTGACTTGTTATAGCCGTATTCACATCTTGGCCTATTTTCATTCTTTTAAATTTTCCTTTCATAGGTCGAGAGTATTTGTTACCATGTCCAATCTCACGGTGAGATAAAACTGGCCAAATATGGTTCAAGTTGCGACTCTTACCACTCCACTCCCAAGAAGTGGGAAGTGAGAAACCCATGGTAAAGCAAAGCCCTGTCAGTTGCCGCAAGCAGTTTTTTTTTTTTTTTTTTTTGGGGGGGGGGTCGATCTTTGGGTCGCCTTCTCGCTTGGCCAGGGCTGTCGCAAACCAGCGCAAGAAGCCCGCAGCGGGTCCAGGTAAACGAACTCCCTACCACCTGCTCATGAGTTCGACACGGTATCCACTGGCCTACCGCGCATTTTGACAATTTCTCCCAAGATACCGTAAATGGTGGTTAGCGAGACCACTGATATTATTTATTGATGTATCTTATTTCCTTATATATGTGGTCATATTCATTTACTGGTTAGATTACCTATTTCTGCATTCATCTATTCATTTTGTTATCCATCTATTTAGTCGCCTAGTTGGGTAGTTAGTTAATTAGTTATCAAATTATTCATTTAGCTAGTAAGTTAATTCGGATTTAGTTATTTAATCAGTAGACAGTGGGTTAGTCAGCTAATTTGTTTGTATAGTTGCTAGTTACTCTATTAATTAGTTATATTTTTCTTAATTATTTCTGTCTGACTATTACTTATTATCTATTGATTCATTTGTTTGTTTTTCATAATACACCCTTAAACATACACACACACATACATATAAAGTATATATATATATATATATATATATATATATATATATATATATATATATATATATATGAGAGAATGAGAGAGAGCGTGGGGGCAAAATACTTTCTCGTTTGATACATTTGAGTAAATTTGACAATAATATATGCATCTCATTCCTATTATACATGTATATTTGCATCCACTCACGCTCATAAATAAGTCATATAATCATCAGTTGCATTAGCTGTAAAGAGATATTTTTCGACTGCAATATATATATATATATATATATATATATATTATATACATATATAACTTTTGTGTGAACCTATAATTCTGATGCATCTGTCATCACTTATGTAGTACTGTTCACCTTTCGCTACCAAAGTCATGCATTTCCTTTCCCTTCAACTTTAGTTTTTCCTTCCTTCAGTGTGAAAACTTATTCTTTATACATAATTCTTTGATCGGGCAAGCTAAGAGAAAAAGCGAAGTAAATAGGTAAAAGAGGGGACTGAGATGGGTGTGGATGGGTGTAGACATTGGGTGAATACCTTTCTTATAAGGGAGAAAAAGGCTTTTGTTATATACTCGTAGATAGATATGTAGAATTATTTGACGTTTTCGTGAAGGAGTGAGATGACCTTTCGATACAGGTAAGATGACGCGAAGAAAGACTTTTGTTATGTAGGTAGATATGTAGAGTTGAGTGGAAGGGCGGTGAGTTAAACAAAGAGAACAGTTGGAGTTTTATTCACTGACGTTTCGTCCTTACCAGGACATTCCTGGTAAGAACGAAAGGTCAGTGAATAAAACTCCAACTGTTCTCCGTGTTTAACTCACCGCCCTTCCACTCATCTGTCTTCCATACTTCAATATGTAGAGTTCCCTGATGCTTTCGTGAATGAGTACGAGGCCTTTTCACCACACGTAAGGTGATGCAGAGGTAAATAAAATCGCCTGGTGACAGCCAGAATATAGAGTAAAAGTTCCACTTGGGAGTGGAGGTTTCTTAACATTTTCGGTACTAGGACTCGCTTCACATACTCTATTCCAGCCCAAGGACGGACGACCTTGATACAATTGAAATTGGAGGTGGGGCTCGATCGCTGGGACCCTATTCCCCTGGGGATCTTCCCCTCAGCTGAATAAAATCGTTTGTCCTCTAGCCAGAATAAATCGAACCAAGTGTATCACCTACTGTGAAAAGAGAGAGAGAAAGAGAGAGAGGGGGAGAGAGAGGGGGGTGAAAGAGAGGAGAGAGAGAGGGGAGAGAGAGAGAGAGAGAGAGAGAGAGAGAGAGAGAGAGAGAGAGAGAGAGAGAGAGAGAGAGAGAGAGAGAGAGAGAGAGAGAGAGAGAGAGAGAGAGAGAGAGAGAGAGAGAGAGGGGAGGTGAAACGGAAAAGTCACTTTCACTTAAATGGAACCACAATAGACGTACAACCTGTGCCTGTCGTGAGAGGATATCTATATATATGCAAAAGCGTTTTTATATGTTATCAATTAATCAATTTATTTTTTATGCATATTATGTACAGGATTAGATCAACACGAGTATCCTTATTGTGGGGCTATTTCCACATAATTTAAACAATGTGACCCATATTACACTCCACTGGTCTTCAGGAAGATGAAAATGATAATGATGACGGCTATTTCTACATAATATAAACAATGTGACCCTTACTACACTAAACTGGTCATCAGGAAGATGGAAGTAGAGGTGGTGGTGGAGGTGATGATGATGATAATGATGATGATGATGATGATAATGATGATGATGATGATGATGGTGGTGATAAATATGATGATGATTATCGTTATTGTTATTATTGTTATTATCACTGTCATCATCATCATTATTATGTCCAGGTCAACACTACATACCCTAAAGTAATTGCATAGTACCCAAAGGGTTCATGGAAACCATTTGCCCCAAATTGAGATAACCAACTCGCAACAACGACGAAGTACACCATTTTCGAAAACATACGAAGAGTGTCCAGAGGATTTCAGGGAGTGCCAACAATGACCACCAGCTCGAAGGCCATTTTTCAGGTCTTCGGCAAAGCCCTTCGCGCGGCTTCGAAGAAGTTTCGCCAGGCTTTGCCAACCATTTGCTGCTGTGAAGCCTCAGCAAAGCGAGCTTCAGAGGACACGATGGCACAGATACACTTCGAGGAAAGGGAAGTGAATGGTAGTAAAGAAGAACTCCTGCAACACGAAGACAGGAGGAACGTTCTCGAAGAACGAGAGACGCTTCAAGAAATCCAGAAGACTTCTGTCTCTCATGAAGACTCTTTCCAACGGTCTTCCGACAGGACTCACGAGCCCGAAGTAACTGAAGACGCTACTACTCCTCCTGAAGAAGTATGCAAGGAGGACATCGTGGACGTGAAAAAACAAAAGGAAAACAATTCCATTGCATCCACGGGAAGCACTGCAATGCTTCAATAGCCTTCTGACGGTGAAAAGGAAGACCAGGAAACAGAGGAGAAAACGATTCCCTCAACTTCCGAGATTGACTCCGTTCCAAAATCGTTCCAAAATCCGATGGAGGACTTGGAAAGTATGTCCACCCACAAGGCCATAAGGAAAATGGCCGAATCTAAAAGAGAGCCTCACATCAACACTGCATCCATGGAAATCACTGGAATGCTTCAAAAGCCTTCTGAGGGTGAAAAGAAAGACCCAGAAGCAGAGGAGGAAAGAGTGCCCTCAACTTCCGAGATTGGCCCCGTTCAAAAATCGTTCCAAAATCCGATGGAGGACTTAGAGAGAATGTCCACCCACAAGGAACGACGAACTCGCAAATATAAGACCTATTTGGCAGAAGTGAAGAGGGAAGAGTTTGGTAAAGAGCCTCAAACCAACTCTGCACTTCAACGAAAAGCCAAAAGGAAAATGGCCCAATCTGCAGGAAAGCCTCACATCAACACAAGCCACACACCAGACCACCCTCGGACTGGTAACAACACCAAAACCAGAGGCCACAACAATTATCAAAAAAATCAATACAATTATCATTCAAATCATGATAACAACACCCATCACCAGTACCACCAAAACCACGATACTAGGAGGGGCCAGGTATACAACACGAGGCAAATGGTGTACTACAACTACCCTAGCTACCACTACAACGCCCGAGGCATTCACGACTACGATACCATGAGGGGCCAGGTATACAACTCGAGGCAAATGGTGTACTACGACTACCCGAACTACTACTACTACAACGCCCGAGGCATTCACGAATAGGACCAAAGCACTCCAAACCCTTACTATCGCGGTCAAAACCAAAATCGAAGACGTCTTCGACATTAAGATTTTAAAGAAAAATGGCCTATAAACTAATTCCAATCAAGTCGGCACGATTCATAACAGGAAAATCATAAAATCCTCCACCAGACCATGTACTACGGCGAATACTATATGTGCTTCTACAATAAAAATTATCTACATAATAAAAAATTCCTGTTGATATAGATCTATATCAGCCCTGATGTTTTCGTGAAGGAGTACGAGGCCTTTTCACCACATGTAAGGTGACGCGGAGGTAAATAAAATCGCCTGGCCACAGCCAGAATATAAAGTAAAAGTTCCACTTGGGAGGGAAGGTTTCTTAACACTTTCGGTACTAGGACTCGCTTCACATACTCTACTCCAGTCCAAGGACGGACGACCTTGATGTAATTGAAATTGGAGGTGGGTCTCGATCGCTGGGACCCCATACCCCTGGGGATCTTCCCCTCAGCTGAATAAAATAGTTTGTCCTCTTGCCAGAATAAATCGAACTAAGTGTGTCACCAGCTGTGAAGTGAGAGAAGGAGAGAGAGAGAGGAGAGAGAGGAGAGAGAGAGAGAGAGAGAGGAGAGAGAGGAGAGAATGAGGGAGGGGACGTGCAACGGAAAAGTAGCTTTCACTTAAATGAAACCACAATAGACGTATAACCTGTGCCTGTCGTGAGAGGATATCTGCATATATGCATAAGCGTTATTATATGTTGTCAATTAATCAATCCTTTATGCAGGCTAGTCTTCCGACCAGTGTCGGAAGACTAGCCTGCATAAAGGATTTGATGAAATACAGTACATACCACGTTCCACCCGGGTGCCCTCGGCGGAACGACTGGGCCGTGAACCAAATCGTTTCGTTTTGAAGGGTCAGGATGGCGTGATGGTACGATCTTCGTCTTGTAAGACGCAAGCCGCTCAGGCGAGGGTTCGAATCCCAGTAGATGAGTTTATTTCTATATATATATATATATATATATATATATATATATATATAGTGTGTTTGTGTGCGCGCGCGCATGTGTATGTGTGTATGTTTGTGTGTGTGTGTGTGTGTGTGCGCGCGCACGTATGTATGTGTGTATGTTTGTGTGAGTGGGTGGGATGGTGTGCATGCATTGGTACATGTTTGCATGTTTATGTTTGTGTTTCATATAATGCGCTCATTCTTAAACAGCTGCAGAAAAAAGGCGATAATAATGTCACGCACTGAAAATAGCAATACTTATGTTTTGTTTAGCAAATATCATACAAGCTGCAGAGTTAATCTTCAGAAATAAAAAATAAAGTCGCTTTGTTGACGTTTTGAGACAAAATATAGTTTATATACATTCTTTTAATTTTTTCGCTACATATGACGAGTAATTATTTGGTGAATATCATTGGTACTAGCATGTCAGTTGTAGTTTCAGTTCCACCCAATTCATGAAGTAAATTACATTTATACAAAAAGAAAAAAAAAAAATCTATCATGCTTGTAAAATTTCAACACAACCACCATTTGAGTAGATCATCTGAGTCGAAGAAGATTACATCAGAAAAAAGAAGAATAGGGGGAAAATAAGGCACCACAATCTATAAGGAAATACTGCTTATTTACTATAAATTGTATCTGACTTGTTATAGCCGTATTCACATCTTGGCCTTTTTTTTATTCTTTTAAATTTTCCTTTCATAGGTCGAGAGTATTTGTTACCATGTCCAATCTCACGGTGAGATAAAACTGGCCAAATATGGTTCAAGTTGCGACTCTTACCACTCCACTCCCAAGAAGTGGGAAGTGAGAAACCCATGGTAAAGCAAAGCCCTGTCAGTTGCCGCAAGCAGTTTTTTTCTTGGGGGGGGGGGTCGATCTTTGGGTTGCCTCCTCGCTTGGCCAGGGCTGTCGCGAACCAGCGCAAGAAGCCCGCAGCGGGTCCAGGTAGACGAACTCCCGACCACCTGCTCATGAGTTCGACACGGTATCCACTGGGCTACCGCGCATTTTGACAATTTCTCTCAAGATACCGTAAATAGTGGTTAGCGAGATCACTGATATTATTTATTGATGTATCTTATTTCCTTATATATGTGTTCATATTTATTTACTGGTTAGATGACCTATTTCTGCATTTATCTATTCATTTTGTTATGCATCTATTTAGTCGCCTAGTTGGGTAGTTAGTTAATTAGTTATCAAATTAGTTATTTAGCTAGTAAGTTAATTCGGATTTAGTTATTTAATCAGTAGACAGTGGGTTAGTCAGCTAATTTGTTTGTATAGTTGCTAGTTACTCTATTAATTAGTTATATTTTTCTTAATTATTTCTGTCTGACTATTACATATTATCTATTGTTTCATTTGTTTGTTTTCCATAATACACCCTTAAACATACACACACACATACATATAAAGTATATATATATATATATATATATATATATATATATATATATATATATATATGTATATTAGAGAGAATGAGAGAGAGCGGGGGGGGGGACAAAATACTTTCTCGTTTGATACATTTGAGTAAATTTGACAATAATATATGCATCTCATTCCTATTATACATGTATATTTGCATCCACTCACGCTCATAAATAAGTCATGTAATCATCAGTTGCATTAGCTGTAAAGAGATATTTTTCGACTGCAATATATATATATATATATATATATATTATATATATAATTTTGTGTGAACCTATAATTCTGATGCATCTGTCATCACTTATGTAGTACTGTTCACCTTTCGCTACCAAAGTTATGCATTTCCTTTTCCTTCAACTTCAGTTTTTTCTTCCTTCAGTGTGAAAACTTATTCTCTATACTTAATTCTTTGATCGGGCAAGCTAAGATAAAAAGCGAAATAAATGGGTAAAAGAGGGGACTGAGATGGGTGTGGATGGGTGTATACATTGGGTGAATACCTTTCTTATAAGGGAGAAAGAGGCTTTTGTTATATATATATATATATATATATATATATATATATATGAGAGAGTGATAGGTGGGGAAGGGTAAACGAAGATGGGCTAAGAATACATTTATTGTTCTTACGTTTCGGTTATTATAACCTTCCTCAGAGAACTTGTTACAGAACATCTTGGTCACAACATTTATACCCGTAGTGGGGGAACTTGTGAAGCTTCGAGTTTCAGGTTTTTTCTAGCGCATTTATTATTAAGAGACTGGCTGCTTTAGATAGGCATATAAATCCTTCTCTGTCGTTATTATTTTCTTTGACACTTATATGTGCAGCTTCAACTGTCTTTCTCATCTTCTTTTTTAATCCTTTGTGTAAAATTTCAACTTTACTCCATTTGGGAAGGTTGTTGCATATTTCGAGGTGGCGGACCAGGGAGTTGGACGTTCTGTGTGCTTTTAAATCATTCCTATGTTCGTTTATCCTCTTCTCGATTCCTCGACCTGACTCACCTATATAAGCCGAGGGGCAGCCACTACATGGAATGCGGTAGATCACACTGAGGTCGTTGTTGTCATTAGTGTGGTTTTTAAACATTTTACCTATTTTATTACATGATACCTTGGCGATGTTTATGCCACCTTTCAGTAAATATCTATCAATAATTTCGGTTTTATCAGAATTAGGTACAGTAATGAAATGCGGTGTGACTAGGTTTTTTGTTGCTGTATGGTCATTTGATCCGGACGCTTGGTCGTTTGGTCCGCTGGTTTGGGCGTTCGATTTATCGTGGATTTTTCTCGCTTTGCCTTCTGTTTTGGTTATCAGGCCGCCTGGATATTTTAATTCTTTAAAAGTTTTTCTGATAAAAGACAACTCGTTTTCAAGGAGTTCACTGCTGCATATACGGTAGGCTCGAAGAAAGAAGCCTATAAGGACACCAGTTTTAGTTCGTTTACTGTGGGCTGAGAAAAAGTGAACAAAGTCGTCTTTATTAGTAGGCTTTCTGTACACTGAAAACCTAAGATGATTAGAGCCTCTGTGTATTAGTGTATCTAAAAAGGGGAGTTTGCAGTCTTTCTCTTCTTCAACTGTGAACTGGATGTCTTCATGAACTGCGTTAAGCCTTCTCATTTTGTTTTCAATGTTGGTGTCTTTTGGTGTTATTACGAGTATATCATCCACGTATCTCAGCCAAGTGGTACCTCTACCCATGATGTTAATATATTTATCATTTTCCAACACCTCCATAAACAGACAAGCAAGAATAGCCGAAAGTGGGCTTCCCATTGCGAGGCCTTTTGTTTGTTTAAACTCAGCGTTGTTAAAAACAAAATATCCATATTTAACACACATTGAAATTAATTTGTAACAAGTTCTCTGAGGAAGGTTATAATAACCGAAACGTAAGAACAATAAATGTATTCTTAGCCCATCTTCGTTTTACCCTTCCCCACCTATCACTCTCTCATTTGTCTTAAACAATTTATCAACATATATATATATATATATTTATATATATATATATATATATATATATATATATATATATATATATTAGAGAGAATGAGTGAGATGACCTTTCGATACAGGTAAGATGACGCGAAGATAGATTTTTGTTATATAGATAGATATGTAGAGTTGAGTGGAAGGGTGGTGAGTTAAACACAGAGAACAGTTGGAGTTTTATTCAATGACGTTTCGTCCTTACCAGGACATTCCTGGTAAGAACGAAACGTCAGTGAATAAAACTCCAACTGTTCTCTGTGTTTAACTCACCGCCCTTCCACTAATCTGTCTTCCATACTTCAATATGTAGAGTTCCCTGATGTTTTCGTGAATGAGTACAAGGCCTTTTCACCACACGTAAGTTGACGCGGAGGTAAATAAAATCGTCTGGCGACAGTCAGAATATAGAGCAAATGTTCCACTTGGGAGGGAAAGTTTCTTAGCACCTTCGGAACTAGGACTCGCTTCACATAGTCTATTCCAGCCCAAGGACGGACGACCTTGATATAATTGAAATTGGAGGTGGGGCTCGATCGCTGGGACCCTATTACCCTGGGGATCTTCTCCTCAGCTGAATAAAATCGTTTGTCCTCTAGCCAGAATAAATCGAACCAAGTGTATCACCTTCTGTGAAAAGAGAGAGAAAGAGAGGGGGATGAAAGGAAGGAGAGAGAGGGAGAGAGAGAGAGAGAGAGGGGGGGGAGGTGAAACGGAAAAGACACTTTCACTTAAATGAAACCACAATAGACGTACAACCTATGCCTGTCGTCAGAGGATATCTACATATACGCATAAGCGTTTTTTATATGTTATCAATTAATCAATCTAATTTTGATGCATATTGTGTACATGATTAGATCAAGACGAGTATCCTTATTGTGGGGCTATTTCCACATGATTTAAACAATGTGACCCATATTACACTACACTGGTCTTCAGGAAGATGAAAATGATAATGATGACGGATATTTCTACATAATATAAACAATGTGACCCTTACTACACTAAACTGGTCATCAGGAAGATGGAAGTAGAGGTGGTGGTGGAGGTGATGTTGATGATGATAATGATGATGATGATGATGATGGTGGTGATAAATATGATGATGATTATCGTTATTGTTATTATTGTTATTATCACTGTCATCATCATCATCATTATCATTATGTCCAGGTCAACACTACTTACCCTAAAGTAATTACATAGTACAAAAAGGGTTCATGGAAACCATTTGCCCCGAACTGAGATAACCAACTCGCCAAAACGACGAAGTACACCATTTTCGAAAACATACGAAGTGTGTCCAGAGGATTTGAGGGAGTGCCAGCAATGACCACCAGCTCGAAGGCCATTTTTCAGGTCTTCGGGAAAGCCCTTCGCGCTGCTTCGAAGAAGCTTCGCCAGGCTTTGGGAACCATTTGCTGCTGTGAAGCCTCAGCAAAGCGAGCTTCAGAGGACACGATGGCACAGATACACTTCGAGGAAAGGGAAGTTGATGGTGTTAAAGAAGGACTCCTGCAATCCGGAGACAGGAGGAACCTTCTCGAAGAACGAGAGACGCTTCAAGAAATCCAGAAGACTTTTGTCTCTCATGAAGACTCTTCCCAACGGTCTTCCGACAGGACTAATGAGCCCAAAGTAACTGAAGAGGCTCCTACTCCTCCTGAAGAAGTATGCAAGGAAGACATCGTGGACATGGAGAAACAAGAGGAAAACGATTCCACTGCATCCACGGAAAGCACTGCAATGCTTCAAAAACCTTCTGAGGGTGAAAAGGAAGACCAGGAAACAGAGGAGAAAAGAATTCCCTCAACTTCCGAGATTGGCCCCGTTCCAAAATCGTTCCAAAATCCGATGGAGGATTTGGAAAGTATGTCCACCCACAAGGCCATAAGGAAAATGGCCGATTCTGAAAAAGAGCCTCACATCAACACTGCATCCATGGAAAGTACTGGAACGCTTCAAAAGCCTTCTGAGGGTGAAAAGAAAGACCCAGAAGCAGAGGAGGAAAGAGTGCCCTCAACTTCCGAGATTGGCCCCGTTCAAAAATCGTTCCAAAATCCGATGGAGGACTTAGAGAGAATGTCCACCCACAAGGAACGACGAACTCGCAAATATAAGACCTATTTGGCAGAAGTCAAGAGGGAAGAGTTTGGTAAAGAGCCTCAAACCAACTCTGCACTTCAACGAAAAGCCAAAAGGAAAATGGCCCAATCTGCAGGAAAGCCTCACATCAACACAAGCCACACACCAGACCACCCTCGGACTGGTAACAACACCAAAACCAGAGGCCACAACAACTAGAAAAAAAATCAATACAATTATCATTCAAATTATGAAAACAATACCCCTCGCCAGTGCCACCCAAACCACGATACTAGGAGGGGCCAGGTGCACAACTCAGGGCAAATGGTGTACTACAACTACCCTAGCTACCACTACAACGCCCGAGGCATTCACGACTACGATACCATGAGGGGCCAGGTATACAACTCGAGGCAAATGGTGTACTACGACTACCCGAACTACTACTACTACAACGCCCGAGGCATTCACGAAGAGGACCAAAGCACTCCAAACCGTTACTATCGCGGTCAAAACCAAAATCGAAGACGTCTTCGACATTAAGATTTTAAAGAAAAATGGCCTATAAACTAATTCCACTCAAGTCGGCACGATTCATAACAGGAAAATCATAAAATCCTCCACCAGATCATGTAATACGGCGAATACTATATGTGCTTATACAATAAAAATGATCTACATAATAAAAAATTCCTGTTGATATAGATCTATATCATCCCTGATGTTTTCGTGAACGAGTACGAGGCCTTTTCACCACATGTAAGGTGACGCGGAGGTAAATAAAATCGCCTGGCGACAGCCAGAATATAAAGTAAAAGTTCCACTTGGGAGGGAAGGTTTCTTAACACTTTCGGTACTAGGACTCGCTTCACATACTCTATTCCAGTCCAAGGACGGACGACCTTGATGTGATTGAAATTGGAGGTGGGGCTCGATCGCTGTGGGATTCCATTCCCCTGGGGATCTTCCCCTCAGCTGAATAAAATAGTTTGTCCTCTTGCCAGAATAAACTGAACTAAGTGTGTCACCAGCTGTGAAGTGAGAGAAGGAGAGAGAGAGAGAGGAGAGAGAGAGAGAGAGAGAGAGAGAGAGAGAGAGAGAGGGGGGGGGGAGGTGAAACGGAAAAGTCACTTTCACTTAAAGGAAACCACAATAGACGTACAACCTGTGCCTGTCGTGAGAGGATATCTGCATATATGCATAAGCGTTTTTTCATATGTTGTCAATTAATCAATCCTTTATGCAGGCTAGTCTTCCGACCAGTGTCGGAAGACTAGCCTGCATAAAGGATTTGATGAAATACAGTACATACCACGTTCCACCCGGGTGCCCTCGGCGGAACGACTGGGCCGTGAACTAAGTCGTTTCGTTTTGAAGGGTCAGGATGGCGTGATGGTACGATCTTCGTCTTGTAAGACGCAAGCCGCTCAGGCGAGGGTTCGAATCCCAGTAGATGAGTTTATTTCCATATATATATATATATATATATATATATATATATATATATATATATATATATATATATATATATATATATATATATATCTTTAATCTTTACGGGCCACGTAGAGCAGGAAGGACATCTTCCCGACTGGCAACAGGCAGAGGTAGTAAAGAAAGGTCTATCAAAAAGACAAAGGAAGGTGATTGAAGCCCTATACATAACAACCAATGCCAACATCAACCAAAAAGTAGGGGATATAAAATGGGAAAAATTCACAGCTAAATACGCAGCCATAAGAACCTGCCCCAGAACAGCGCCCACATAGAACGGCAAACTCTATCCGGTGCCCAAACGTCCGAACTTTCTGGGTTGAGGGCATGAGGCCGGTCAGTTCGCATTTTTATTTTTATTTTTTATTATATTTCTTTGGCATTTATCTATTCATTGTTATATTCTTGTTTCATTTTATATTGCTTAATTTTACGTAAAGATTAAAGATTAAATTACATTACTATTTATTATCTTATGTCATACAATGATGTGTCAAAAAGAACGTTGCCCACTATCTCATTATTATTATTGTTATTATTATTATTATTTTTATTCTGTCCGAATATGTTATTATCCATTTATTTCCTTATTTATCATTTACCATATGTAAAACTGTACCATATATATATTTTTGACAACATCCTGTCATACAATGACATGCGATGAGATGTCATGTCACTTTAAATCAGCACATTATTATTATTTTTATCATTATTATTATTATCATTATTATTATTATCTTTACTTTCATATTCATTTTATTCTATTTGTCTGGATATTTATCTTTATATTATTTCATACTATAAGTTATCTTATGGCACTTTTTAGGATTCCCACATTTCACACCACTCACACTGTTACACCCTCGGTCAACATTCCACACACACCGGAGCTGTTTTATAATAACATCACAAAAATTTATTGTATACTGTACTATAACTATTGTTCATTGTATTAATTTTTTTTTAATTATAAACCATTGTACAACCAAAACGGAACCCACATCCAAGGAGGGAACGCGGTCCTACTCAGACTATGTATACCGCCAGCTTCACTCCAGAGTCACATTCCTCTGAAGAAGCATAGAGCGAAACCGGTCAGGAATAAACTCAGGAACTCGGAACTAGACCCGTGACTTCTTTTTCCACCTTCATCAACTTGTCACAATGTACCAACATATATATGTATATATATGTATATGTGTGTATACAGATATGTATACACATATATATATATATATATATATATATATATATATATATTTATTTCAACTTTTGTATGAACCTATAATTCTGATGCATGTTCACCTTTCGCTACCAAAGTCATGCATTTCCTTTTCCTTCAATTTTAGTTTTTCCTTCCTTCAGCTTGAAAATTTATTCTTTATACTTAATTCTTTGATCGGGTAAGCTAAGATAAAAAGCGAAATAAATGGGTGAAGGAGGGGACTGGGGTGGGTGTGGATGGGTGTATACCTTGGGTGGCTACCTTTCTTATAAGGGAGAAAAAGGCTTTTGTTATATAGATAGATATGTAGAATTATTTGACGTTTTCGTAAACGAGTGAGATGACCTTTCGATACAGGTAAGATGACGTGAAGAAAGACTTGTTATATACTGTAGATAGATATGTAGAGTTCCCTCATGTTTTCGTGAATGAGTACGAGGCCTATTCACCACACGTAAGGTGATGCGGAGGTAAATAAAATCGCCTGGCGACAGCCAGAATATAGAGTAAAAGTTCCACTTGGGAGGGAAGGTTTCTTAACACCTTCGGTACTAGGACTCGCTTCACATACTCTATTCCAGCCCAAGGACGGACGACCTTGATATAATTGAAATTGAAGGTGAGGCTCGATCGCTGGGACCCTATTCCCCTGGTGATCTTCTCCTCAGCTGAATAAAATAGTTTGTCCTCTAGCCAGAATAAATCGAACCAAGTGTATCACCTGCTGTGAAAAGAGAGAGCAAGAGAGGGGGGAGAGAGAGGGGGTGAAAGGGAGGAGAGAGAGAGAGAGGAGAGAGAGAGAGAGAGGGGGGGAGAGAGAGAGAGAGAGAGAGAGAGAGAGAGAGAGAGGGAGAGAGAGAGAGAGAGAGAGAGAGAGAGAGAGAGAGAGAGAGAGAGAGAGAGAGAGAGAGAGAGAGAGAGAGAGAGAGAGAGAGAGAGAGAGAGAGAGAGAGGGGGGAGAGGTGAAACGGAAAAGTCACTTTCACTTAAAGGAAACCACAATAGACGTACAACCTGTGCCTGTCGTGAGAGGATATCTATATATATGCAAAAGCGTTTTTATATGTTATCAATTAATCAATTTATTTTTTATGCATATTATGTACAGGATTAGATCAACACGAGTATCCTTATTGTGGGGCTATTTCCACATAATTTAAACAATGTGACACATATTACACTCCACTGGTCTTCAGGAAGATGAAAATGATAATGATGACGGCTATTTCTACATAATATAAACAATGTGACCCTTACTACACTAAACTGGTCATCAGGAAGATGGAAGTAGAGGTGGTGGTGGAGGTGATGATGATGAAGATAATGATGATGATGATGATGATGATGATGATTATGATGATGGTGGTGGTGATAAAAATGATGATGATTATCGTTATTGTTATTATTGCTATTATCATTGTCATCATCATCATCATTATCATTATGTCCAGGTCAACCCTACATACCCTAATTACATAGTACCCAAAGGGTTCATGGAAACCATTTGCCCCAAATTGAGATAACCAACTCGCAACAACGACGAAGTACACCATTTTCGAAAACAAACGAAGAGTGTCCAGAGGATTTGAGGGAGTGCCAACAATGACCACCAGCTCCAAGGCCATTTTTCAGGTCTTCGGCGAAGCCCTTCGTGCGGCTTCGAAGAAGCTTCACCAGGCTTTAAGAACCATTTGCTGCTGTGAAGCCTCAGCAAAGCGAGCTTCAGAGGACACGATGGCACAGATACACTTCGAGGAAAGGGAAGTTAATAGTAGTAAAGAAGGACTCCTGCAACCGGAAGACAGGAAGAACCTTCTCGAAGAACGAGAGACGCTTCAAGAAATCCAGAAGACTTCTGTCTCTCATGAAGACTCTTCCCAACGGTCTTCCGACGGGAATCAAGAGCCCAAAGTAACTGAAGAGGCTCCTACTCCTCCTGAAGAAGTATGCAAGGAGGACATCCTGGACATGAAAAAAGAAGAGGAAAACAATTCAACTGCATCCACGGAAAACACTGCAATTCTTCAAAAGCCTTCTGAGGATGAAAAAGAAGGCCAGGAAACAGAGGAGAAAAGAATTCCCTCAACTTCCGCGATTGACCCCGTTCAAAAATCCTTCCAAAATCCGATGGAGGACTTGGAAAGTATGTCCACCCACAAAGCCATAAGGAAAATGGCCGAATCTGCAAGTGAGCCTCACATCAACACTGCATCCATGGAAAGCACTGGAATGCTTCAAAAGCCTTCTGAGGGTGAAAAGAAAGACCCAGAAGCAGAGGAGGAAAGAGTGCCCTCAACTTCCGAGATTGGCCCCGTTCAAAAATCGTTCCAAAATCCGATGGAGGACTTAGAGAGAATGTCCACCCACAAGGAACGACGAACTCGCAAATATAAGACCTATTTGGCAGAAGTCAAGAGGGAAGAGTTTGGTAAAGAGCCTCAAACCAACTCTGCACTTCAACGAAAAGCCAAAAGGAAAATGGCCCAATCTGCAGGAAAGCCTCACATCAACTCGAGCCACACACCAGACCACCATCGGACTGGTAACAACACCAAAACCAGAGGCCACAACAACTATATAAAATATAAATACAATTATCATTCAAATCATGAAAACAATACCCCTCGCCAGTACCACCCAAACCACGATACTAGGAGGGGCCAGGTACACAACTCAGGGCAAATGGTGTACTACAACTACCCTAGCTACCACTACAACGCCCGAGGCATTCACGACTACGATACCATGAGGGGCCAGGTATACAACTCGAGGCAAATGGTGTACTACGACTACCCGAACTACTACTACTACAACGCCCGAGGCATTCACGAAGAGGACCAAAGCACTCCAAACCCTTACTATCGCGGTCAAAACCAAAATCGAAGACGTCTTCGACATTAAGATTTTAAAGAAAAATGGCCTATAAACTAATTCCAATCAAGTCGGCACGATTCATAACAGGAAAATCATAAAATCCTCCACCAGACCATGTACTACGGCGAATACTATATGTGCTTATACAATAAAAATGATCTACATAATAAAAAATTCCTGTTGATATAGATCTATATCAGCCCTGATGTTTTCGTGAACGAGTACGAGGCCTTTTCACCACATGTAAGGTGACGCGGAGGTAAATAAAATCGTCTGGCGACAGCCAGAATATAAAGTAAAAGTTCCACTTGGGAGGGAAGGTTTCTTAACACTTTCGGTACTAGGACTCGCTTCACATACTCTATTCCAGTCCAAGGACGGACGACCTTGATGTAATTGAAATTGGAGGTGAGGCTCGATCGCTGGGACCCTATTCCCCTGGGGATCTTCCCCTCAGCTGAATAAAATAGTTTGTCCTCTTGCCAGAATAAATCGAACTAAGTGTGTCACCAGCTGTGAAGTGAGAGAAGGAGAGAGAGAGAGAGAGAGAGAGAGAGAGAGAGAGAGGAGAGAGAGAGGAGAGAGAGGAGAGAGAGAGAGAGAGAGGGAGGGGAGGTGAGACGGAAAAGTAGCTTTCACTTAAATGAAACCACAATAGACGTACAACCTGTGCCTGTCGTGAGAGGATATCTGCATATATGCATAAGCGTTTTTTCATATGTTGTCAATTAATCAATCCTTTATGCAGGCTAGTCTTCCGACCAGTGTCGAAAGACTAGCCTGCATAAAGGATTTGATGAAATACAGTACATACCACGTTCCACCCGGGTGCCCTCGGCGGAACGATTGGGCCGTGAACTAAGTCGTTTCGTTTTGAAGGGTCAGGATGGCGTGATGGTACGATCTTCGTCTTGTAAGACGCAAGCCGCTCAGGCGAGGGTTCGAATCCCAGTAGATGAGTTTATTTCCAAATATATATATATATATATATATATATATATTTATATACATATACATATATATATATATATATAATTGTGTGTGTGTGCGCGCGCGCGCATGTGTATGTGTGTATGTTTGTGTGTGTGTGTGTGTGTGTGTGTGTGTGTGTGTGTGTGTGTGTGCGCGCGCACGTATGTATGTGTGTATGTTTGTGTGAGTGGGTGGGATGGTGTGCATGCATTGGTACATGTTTGCATGTTTATGTTTGTGTTTCATATAATGCGCTCATTCTTAAACAGCTGCAGAAAAAGACGATAATAATGTCACGCACTGAAAATAGCAATACTTATGTTTTGTTTAGCAAATATCATACAAGCTGCAGAGTTAATCTTCAGAAATGAAAAATAAAGTCGCTTTGTTGACGTTTTGAGACAAAATATAGTTTATATACATTCTTTTTATTTCTTTCGCTACATATGACGAGTAATGATTTGGTGAATATCATTGGTACTAGCATGTTGCTTGCAGTTTCAGTTGAAGCCAATTCATGAGGTAAATTAATTTTTACCTAAAAAAAAAAAAAAAAAAAAAAAAATCTTTCATGCTTGTAAACTTTCAACACAATCACCATTTCAGTACATCATCTGAGTCGAAGAAGATTACATCAGAAAAAAGAAGAATAGGGGGGAAATAAGACACCACACTACTACAAATTAAGTCATAAAATTCATCTCTAAGGAAATGCTGCTTATTTACTATAAATCGTATTTGACTTGTTATACACGTATTCACATCTTGGCCTATTTTTTTTTCTTTTAAATTTTCCTTTCATAGGTCGAGAGTATTTGTTACCATGTCCAATCTCACGGTGAGATAAAACTGGCCAAATATGGTTCAAGTTGCGACTCTTACCACTCCACTCTCAAGAAGTGGGAAGTGAGAAACCCATGGTAAGGCAAAGCCCTGTCAGTTGCCACAAACCGCTGTTTTTTTTCTTCTTCTTCTTTTTTTTTTGTCGATCTTTGGGTCGCCTCCTCGTCTGGCCAGGGCTGTCGCAAGAAGCCCGAAGCGGGCCCCGTAAACGTACTCCCGACCACCTGCTCATGAGTTCGACACGGTATCCACTGGTCTACCGCGCATTTTGACAATTTTTCTCAAGATACTGTAAATGGTGGTTAGAGAGATCACTGATATTATTTATTGATGTATCCTATTTCCTTATATATGTGTTCCTATTTATCTATTGGTTAGATTAACTATTTCTGCATTTATCTGTTTATTTTGTTATGCATGTATTCAGTCACCTTGTTGGGTAGTTAGTTAGTTATGAAATTAGTTAGTTAGCTAGTAAGTTTATTCGTATTTAGTTAACTAATCAGTTGACAGTTAGTGGTTTAGTCAGCTAGTTTGTTTGTATGGTTGTTTGTTGGTTAGTTACTCTATTAATTAGTTATATTTTTCTTCATTATTTCTGTCTCACTATTACTTATTATCTATCTATTCATTTGTTTGTTTTTCATAATACACCCTCACATACAGTATATATATATATATATATATATATATATATGTATATATATATATATATATATTTATATATATATATATATTAGGGAGATTGAGAGAGAGCGGGGGGGGGGGGCAAAATGTTTTCTCGTTTGATACATTTGAGTAAATTTGACAATAATATATGCATCTCATTCCTATTATACATGTATATTTGCATCCACTCACGCTCATAAATAAGTCATGTAATCATCAGTTGCATTAGCTGTAAAGAGATATTTTTCGACTGCAATATATATATATATATATATACATATACTTTTTTTACCTTTTGTGTGATTCTATAATTATGCGTCTGTCATCACATCTGTAGTACTGTCTACCTTTCGCTACCAAAGTCATGCATTTCCTTTTCCTTCAATTTTGGTCTTTCCTTCCTTCGGTGTGAAAACTTATTCCTTACACTTAATTCTTTGATCGGGCAAGCTAAAATAAAAAGCGAAGTAAATGGTAAAGGAGGGGACTGAGATGGGTGTGGATGGGTGTATACATTGGGTGAATACCTTTCTTATAAGGGAGAAAAAGGCTTTTGTTTTATACTCGTAGATAGATATGTAGAATTATTTGACGTTTTCGTGAAGGAGTGAGATGACATTTCGATACAGGTAAGATGACGCGAAGATAGATTTTTGTTATATAGATAGATATGTAGAGTTGAGTGGAAGGGCGGTGAGTTAAACACAGAGAACAGTTGGAGTTTTATTCACTGACGTTTCGTCCTTACCAGGACATTCCTGGTAAGAACGAAAGGTCAGTGAATAAAACTCCAACTGTTCTCTGTGTTTAACTCACCGCCCTTCCACTCGTTTGTCTTCCATACTTTAATATGTAGAATTTCTTGATGCTTTCGTGAATGAGTACGAGGCCTTTTCACCACACGTAAAGTGACGAGGAGGTAAATAAAATCGCCTGGCGACAGCCAGAATATAAAGTAAAAGTTCCACTTGGGAAGGAAAGTTTCTTAACATCTTCGGTACCAGGACTCGCTTCACATACTTTATTCCAGCCCAAGGACGGACGACCTCGATATAATTGAAATTCGAGATGGGGCTCGATCGCTGGGACCCTATTCCCCTGGGGATCTTCTCCTCAGCTGAATAAAATCGGTTGTCCTCTAGCCAGAATAAATCGAACCAAGTGAATCACCTGCAGTGAAAAGAGAGAGAGAAAGAGAGAGAGGGGGGTGAAAGGGAGGAGAGAGAGAGAGGGGTGAAAGGGAGGAGAGAGAGCGAGGGGGGAGAGAGAGGAGAGAGAGAGAGAGAGAGAGAGAGAGAGAGAGAGAGAGAGAGAGAGAGAGAGAGAGGGAGAGGGGGGAGAGGTGAAACGGAAAAGTAACTTTCACTCAAAGGAAACCACAATAGACGTACAACCTGTGCCGGTCGTGAGAGGATATCTACAGTATATATATGCAAAAGTGTTTTTATATGTTATCAATTAATCAATTTATTTTTTATGCATATTATGTACAGGATTAGATCAAGACGAGTATCCTTATTGTGGGGCTATTTCCACATAATTTAAACAATGTGACCCATATTACACTCCACTGGTCTTCAGGAAGATGAAAATGATAATGATGACGGCTATTTCTACATAATATAAACAATGTGACCCTTATTACACTAAACTGGTCATCAGGAAGGTGGAAGTAGAGGTGGTGGTGGAGGTGATGAAGATAATGATGATGATGATGATTATGATGATGGTGGTAGTTGTGATGATAAAAATGATGATGATTATCGTTATTGTTATTATTGTTATTATCACTGTCATCATCATCATCATTATGTCCAGGTCAACACTACATACCCTAAAGTAATTACATAGTACCCAAAGGGTTCATGGAAACCATTTGCCCCAAACTGAGATAACCAACTCGCCACAACGACGAAGTACACCATTTTCGAAAACATACGAAGAGTGTCCAGAGGATTTGAGGGAGTGCCAACAATGACCACCAACTCGAAGGCCATTTTTCAGGTCTTCGGCAAAGCCCTTCGCGCGGGTTCGAAGAAGTTTCGCCAGGCTTTGGGAACCATTTGCTGCTGTGAAGCCTCAGCAAAGCGAGCTTCAGAGGACACGATGGCACAGATACACTTCGAGGAAAGGGAAGTTAATAGTAGTGAAGAAAGACTCCTGCAACCCGGAGACAGGAGGAACCTTCTCGAAGAACGAGAGACGCTTCAAGAGGTCCACAAGACTTCTGTCTCTCATGTAGACTCTTCCCAACGGTCTTCCGACAGGACACAAGAGCCCGAAGTAACTGAAAAGGCTCCTCCTCCTCCTGAAGAAGTATGCAAGGAGGACATCGCGGACATCAAAAAGCAAGAGGAAAACAATTCCATTGCATCCACGGAAAGCAATACAATGCTTCAAAAACCTTCTGAGGGTGAAAAGAAAGACCCAGAAACAGAGGAGGAAAGAGTGCCCTCAACTCCCGAGGCTAGCCCCGTTCCAAAATCGTTCCAAAATCCGATGGAGGACTTAGAAAGAATGTCCACCCACAAGGAACGACGAACTCGCAAATATAAGACCTATTTGGCAGAAGTCAAGAGGGAAGAGTTTGGAAAAGAGCCTCAAACCAACTCAGCACTTCAACGAAAAGCCAAAAGGAAAATGGCCCAATCTGCAAGAAAGCCTCACATCACCTCAAGCCACACACCAGACCACCATCGGACTGGAAACAACACCAAAACCAGAGGCCACAACAATTATAAAAAAAATCAATACAATTATCATTCAAATCATGATAACAACACTCATTACCAATACCACGATACTAGGAGGGGCCAGGTGCACAACTCAGGGCAAATGGTGTACTACAACTACCCTAGCTACCACTACAACGCCCGAGGCATTCATGACTACGATACCATGAGGGGCCAGGTATACAACTCGAGACAAATGGTGTACTACAACTACCCGATCTACTACTACTACAACGCCCGAGGCATTCACGAAGAGGACCAAAGCACTCCAAACCCTTACTATCGCGGTCAAAACCAAAATCGAAGACGTCTTCGACATTAAGATTTTAAAGAAAAATGGCCTATAAACTGATTCCAATCAAGTCAGCACGATTCATAACAGGAAAATCATAAAATCCTCCACCAGACCATGTAGTACGGCGAATACTATATGTGCTTGTACAATAAAAATCATCTACATGATAAAAAAAATTCCTGTTGATATAGATCTATATCAGCCCTGATGTTTTCGTGAAGGAGTACGAGGCCTTTTCACCACATGTAAGGTGACGCGGAGGTAAATAAAATCGCCTGGCGACAGCCAGAATGTAAAGTAAAAGTTCCACTTGGGAGGGAAGGTTTCTTAACACTTTCGGTACTAGGACTCGCTTCACATACTCTATTCCAGTCCAAGGACGGACGACCTTGATGTAATTGAAATTGGAGGTGGGGCTCGATCGCTGGGACCCTATTCCCCTGGGGATCTTCCCCTCAGCTGAATAAAATAGTTTGTCCTCTTGCCAGAATAAATCGAACTAAGTGTGTCACCAGCTGTGAAGTGAGAGAAGGAGAGAGAGAGAGAGAGAGAGAGAGAGGAGAGAGAGAGAGAGAGAGAGAGAGAGAGAGAGAGAGAGAGGGAGGGGAGGTGAGACGGAAAAGTAGCTTTCACTTAAATGAAACCACAATAGACGTACAACCTGTGCCTGTCGTGAGAGGATATCTGCATATATGCATAAGCGTTTTTTCATATGTTGTCAATTAATCA
>NC_134792.1:49942553-49950053 GCF_046742065.1 Oratosquilla oratoria | reverse complement strand
TCGAAAACAAACGAAGAGTGTCCAGAGGATTTGAGGGAGTGCCAACAATGACCACCAGCTCGAAGGCCATTTTTCAGGTCTTCGGCAAAGCCCTTCGCGCGGCTTCGAAGAAGCTTTGCCAGGCTTTGCGAACCATTTGCTGCTGTGAAGCCTCAGCAAAGCGAGCTTCAGAGGACACGATGGCACAGATACACTTCGAGGAAAGGGAAGTGAATGGTGGTAAAGAAGAACTCCTGCAACCCGGAGACAGGAGGAACCTTCTCGAAGAACGAGAGACACTTCAAGAAATCCAGAAGACTACTGTCTCGCAAGAAGACTCTTCCCAACGGTCTTCCGACAGGACACAAGAGACTAAAGTAACTGAAGAGGCTCCTACTCCTCCTGAAGAAGTATGCAAGGAGGACATCGTGGACATCAAAAAACAAAAGGAAAACAATTCCATTGCATCCACGGGAAGCACTGCAATGCTTCAATAGCCTTCTGAGGGTGAAAAGAAAGACCCAGAAACAGAGGAGGAAAGAGTGTCCTCAACTTCAGCGATTGACTCCGTTCCAAAATCATTCCAAAATCCAATGGAGGATTTGGAAAGTATGTCCACCCACAAGGCCATAAGGAAAATGGCCGAATCTGCAAGTGAGCCTCACATCAACACTGCATCCATGGAAATCACTGGAATGCTTCAAAAGCCTTCTGAGGGTGAAAAGAAAGACCCAGAAGCAGAGGAGGAAAGAGTGCCCTCAACTTCCGAGATTGGCCCCGTTCAAAAATCGTTCCAAAATCCGATGGAGAACTTAGGGAGAATGTCCACCCACAAGGAACGACGAACTCGGAGATATAAGACCTATTTGGCAGAAGTGAAGAAGGAAGAGTTTGGTACAGAGCCTCAAACCAACTCTGCACTTCAACGAAAAGCCAAAAGGAAAATGGCCCAATCTGCAGGAAAGCCTCACATCAACTCAAGCCACACACCAGACCACCCTCGGACTGGTAACAACACCAAAACCAGAGGCCACAACAATTATAACAAAAATCAATACAATTATCATTCAAATCATGATAACAACACCCATCACCAGTACCACCCAAACCACGATACTAGGAGGGGCCAGGTACAAAACTCAGGGCAAATGGTTTACTACAACTACCCTAGCTACCACTAGAACGCCGGAGGCATTCACGACTACGATACCATGAGGGGCCAGGTATACAACTCGAGGCAAATGGTGTACTACAACTACCCTAGCTACCACTACAACGCCCGAGGCATTCACGACTACGATACCATGAGGGGCCAGGTATACAACTCGAGGCAAATGGAGTACTACGACTACCCGAACTACTACTACTACAACGCCCGAGGCATTCACGAAGGGGTCCAAAGCACTCCAAACCCTTACTATCGCGGTCATTAAGATTTTAAAGAAAATGGCCTATAAACTAATTCCAATCAAGTCGGCACGATTCATAATAGAAAAATCATAAAATCCTCCACCAGACCATATACTACGGCAAATACTATATGTGGTTATACAATAACAATTATCTACATAATAAAAAAAAATTGATATAGATCTATATCAGCCCTGATGTTTTCGTGAACGAGTACGAGGCCTTTTCACCACATGTAAGGTGACGCGGAGGTAAATAAAATCGCCTGGCGACAGCCAGAATGTAAAGTAAAAGTTCCACTTGGGAGGGAAGGTTTCTTAACACTTTCGGTACTAGGACTCGCTTCACATACTCTATTCCAGTCCAAGGACGGACGACCTTGATGTAATTGAAATTGGAGGTGGGGCTCGATCGCTGGGACCCTATTCCCCTGGGGATCTTCCCCTCAGCTGAATAAAATAGTTTGTCCTCTTGCCAGAATAAATCGAACTATGTCACCAGCTGTGAAATGAGAGAAGGAATGAGAGAGAGAGAGAGGAGAGAGAGAGAGAGAGAGAGAGAGAGAGAGAGAGAGAGAGAGGAGAGAGAGAGAGAGAGGGAGGGGAGGTGAGACGGAAAAGTAGCTTTCACTTAAATGAAACCACAATAGACGTACAACCTGTGCCTGTCGTGAGAGGATATCTGCATATATGCATAAGCGTTTTTTCATATGTTGTCAATTAATCAATCCTTTATGCAGGCTAGTCTTCCCACAAGTGTCGGAAGACTAGCCTGCATAAAGGATTTGATGAAATACAGTACATACCACGTTCCACCCGGGTGCCCTCGGCGGAACGACTGGGCCGTGAACTAAGTCGTTTCGTTTTGAAGGGTCAGGATGGCGTGATGGTACGATCTTCGTCTTGTAAGACGCAAGCCGCTCAGGCGAGGGTTCGAATCCCAGTAGATGAGTTTATTTCCATATATACATATATATATATACATATATATAATATTATATATATATATATATATATAATATATATGTGTGTGTGTGTGTGTGTGTGTGTGCGCGCACGTATGTATGTGTGTATGTTTGTGTGAGTGGGTGGGATGGTGTGCATGCATTGGTACATGTTTGCATGTTTATGTTTGTGTTTCATATAATGCGCTCATTCTTAAACAGCTGCAGAAAAAGACGACAATAATGTCACGCACTGAAAATAGCAATACTTATGTTTTGTTTAGCAAATATCATACAAGCTGCAGAGTTAATCTTCAGAAATGAAAAATAAAGTCGCTTTGTTGACGTTTTGAGACAAAATATAGTTTATATACATTCTTTTTATTTCTTTCGCTACATACGACGAGTAATGATTTGGTGAATATCATTGGTACTAGCATGTCAGTTGTAGTTTCAGTTCCACCCAATTCATGAAGTAAATTACATTTTACCTAAAAAAATCAATAAATAAAAAATCATGGTCGTACAATTTCAACACAACCACCATTTCAGTAGTTCATCTGAGTCGAAGATTATATCAGAAAAAGAAGATGGAGGGAAAATAAGGCACCACAATCCTACAAATTAAGAGTCATTAAATACATCTATAAGAAAATACTGCTTATTTGCTATAAATTGTATTTGACTTGTTATAGACGTATTCACATCTTGGCTTATTTTGTTTCTTTTAAATTTTCCTTTCATAAGTCGAGAGTATTTGTTACCATGTCCAATCTCAAGGTAAGAGAAAACTGGCCAAATATGGTTCAAGTTGCGACTCTTACCACTCCACTCTCAAGAAGTGGGAAGTGAGAAACCCATGGTAAGGCAAAGCCGTGTCAGTTGCTACAAGCCGGTTTTTTTTTTGTTTTTGTTTTTTTGTCGATCTTTGGGTCGCCTCCTCGCTTGGCCAGGGCTGTCGCGAACCTGCGCAAGAAGCCCGCAGCGGGTCCCGGAAAACGAACTCCCGACCACCTGCTCATGAGTTCGACACGGTATCCACACGACTACCGCGCATTTTGACAATTTCTCTCAAGATACCGTAAATGGTGGTTAGCGAGATCACTGATACTGTTTATTGATGTATCTTATTTCCTTATATATGTGTTCATATTCATTTACTGGTTAGATTACCTATTTCTGCATTCATCTATTCATTTTGTTATCCATCTATTTAGTCGCCTAGTTGGGTAGTTAGTTAATTAGTTATCAAATTAGTTATTTAGCTAGTAAGTTAATTCGGATTTAGTTAACTAATCAGTTGACAGTTAGTGGGTTAGTCAGCTAATTTGTTTGTATAGTTGTTAGTTACTCTATTAATTAGTTATATTTTTCTTAATTATTTCTGTCTGACTATTACTTATTATCTATTTATTCATTTGTTTATTTGTTTTTCATAATACACCCTCAAACATACACACACCCATCCATATAAAGTATTATATATATATATATATATATATATATATATATATATATATATATATATATATATATGATTCTTATTTTTGACATGAAGAAATACAGCCGAATTTTCTTGCCCATACCTAATTGACCTTTTATGTACTGCCAATCTAGTGTTCAAGTCTCTCCCGATTTGGCCCAAGTAAACTAAATCACAATCTTTGCAGGGCAAACAATAAACACCAGGTGACTCAACTTCCTTCGGTTTTTGTTGGACGTTCACAATTTGCTTACGCACGGTGTTAGGATAGTGATAGGCAATAGTGAGACGTTCATGAGGAAACAACTAAGTAGGTAAGGCCAGATTAGTGTTCATATATATATATATATATATATATATATATATATATATATATATATATATATATATATATATATATATATATATACATGTATATTAGAGAGAGTGAGAGAGAGCGGGGGGCCAAAATGCTTTCTCGTTCGATACATTTGAGTAAATTTGACAATAATATATGCATCTCATTCATATTATACATGTATATTTGCATGCACTCACGCTCATCAATAAGTCATGTAATCATCAGTTGCATTAGCTGTAAAGAGATATTTTTCGACTGTAATATATATATATATATATATATATATACATATATAAATATATATATATATATATATATATATATATATATATATTATATATATAATTTTGTGTGAACCTATAATTCTGATGCATCTGTCATCACTTATGTAGTACTGTTCACCTTTCGCTACCAAAGTCATGCATTTCCTTTTCCTTCAACTTTAGTTTTTCCTTCCTTCAGTGTGAAAACTTATTCTCTATACTTAATTCTTTGATCGGGCAAGCTAAGATAAAAAGCGAAGTAAATGGGTAAAAGAGGGGACTGAGATGGGTGTGGATGGGTGTATACATTGGGTGAATACCTTTCTTATAAGGGAGAAAAAGGCTTTTGTTATATACTCGTAGATAGATATGTAGAATTATTTGACGTTTTCGTGAAGGAGTGAGATGACCTTTCGATACAGGTAAGATGACGCGAAGATAGATTTTTGTTATATAGATAGATATGTAGAGTTGAGTGGAAGGGCGGTGAGTTAAACACAGAGAACAGTTGGAGTTTTATTCACTGACGTTTCGTCCTTACCAGGACATTCCTGGTAAGAACGAAACGTCAGTGAATAAAACTCCAACTGTTCTCTGTTTAACTCACCGCCCTTCCACTCGTTTGTCTTCCATACTTTAATATGTAGAATTTCTTGATGCTTTCGTGAATGAGTACGAGGCCTTTTCACCACACGTAAAGTGACGAGGAGGTAAATAAAATCGCCTGGCGACAGCCAGAATATAAAGTAAAAGTTCCACTTGGGAAGGAAAGTTTCTTAACATCTTCGGTACTAGGACTCGCTTCACATACTTTATTCCAGCCCAAGGACGGACGACCTCGATATAATTGAAATTGGAGGTGGGGCTCGATCGCTGGGACCCTATTCCCCTGGGGATCTTCTCCTCAGCTGAATAAAATCGTTTGTCCTCTAGCCAGAATAAATCGAACCAAGTATGTCACCTGCTGTGAAAAGAGAAGAGAGAGAGGGGGGAGAGAGAGGGAGAGAGAGAGAGAGAGAGAGAGAGAGAGAGAGAGAGAGAGAGAGAGAGAGAGAGAGAGACAGAAAGAGAGACAGACAGAGAGAGAGAGAGAGAGAGAGAGAGAGAGAGGAGAGAGAGAGAGTGGGGTGAGAGGTGAAACGGAAAAGTAGCTTTCACTTAAATGAAACCACAATAGACGTACAACCTATGCCTGTCGTCAGAGGATATCTACATATATGCATAAGCGTTTTTTTTTCGTATGTTATCAATTAATCAATTTATTTTTTATGCATATTATGTACAGGATTAGATCAACATGAGTATCCTTATTGTGGGGCTATTTCCACATAATTTAAACAATGTGACCCATATTACACTACACTGGTCTTCAGGAAGATGAAAATGATAATGATGACGGCTATTTCTACATAATATAAACAATGTGACCCTTACTACACTAAAATGGTCATCAGGATGATGAAAGTAGAGGTAGTGGTGGAGGTGACGATGATGATAATGATGATCATGATGATGATTATGATGATGATGATGATGATTATGATGATGGTGGTGGTGATGATAAAAATGATGATGATTATCGTTATTGTTATTATCATTGTCATCATCATCATCATTATCAATATGTCCAGGTCAACACTACATACCCTAAAGTAATTGCATAGTACCCAAAGGGTTCATGGAAACCATTTGCCCCAAATTGAGATAACCAACTCGCAACAACGACGAAGTACACCATTTTCGAAAACAAACGAAGAGTGTCCAGAGGATTTGAGGGAGTGCCAACAATGACCACCAGCTCGAAGGCCATTTTTCAGGTCTTCGGGAAAGCCCTTCGCGCGGCTTCGAAGAAGTTTCGCCAGGCTTTGGGAACCATTTGCTGCTGTGAAGCCTCAGCAAAGCGATCTTTAGAGGACACGATGGCGCAGATACACTTCGAGGAAAGGGAAGTTAATAGTAGAAAAGAAGGACTTCTGCAACCCGGAGACAGGAAGAACCTTCTCGAAGAACGAGAGACGCTTCAAGAAATCCAGAAGACTTCTGTCTCTCATGAAGACTCTTCCCAACGGTCTTCCGACAGGACACAAGAGCCCGAAGTAACTGAAGAGGCTCCTACTCCTCCTGAAGAAGTATGCAAGGAGGACATCGTGGACATGGAAAGACAAAAGGAAAGCAATTCCATTGCATCCACGGGAAGCACTGCAATGCTTCAATAGCCTTCTGAGGGTGAAAAGAAAGACCCGGAAACAGAGGAGAAAAGAATTCCCTCAACTTCAGAGATTGGCCCCGTACAAAAATCGTTCCAAGATCCGATGGAGGACTTGGAAAGTATTTCCACCCACAAGACCATAAGGAAAATGGCCGAATCTGCAAGTGAGCCTCACATCAACACTGCATCCATGGAAAGCACTGGAATGCTTCAAAAGCCTTCTGAGGGTGAAAAGAAAGACCCAGAAGCAGAGGAGGAAAGAGTGCCCTCAACTTCCG
Source organism: Oratosquilla oratoria (assembly GCF_046742065.1). Taxonomy (NCBI): domain Eukaryota; kingdom Metazoa; phylum Arthropoda; class Malacostraca; order Stomatopoda; family Squillidae; genus Oratosquilla; species Oratosquilla oratoria. The sequence goes on along the minus strand of NC_134792.1, from coordinate 49,943,148 downwards.
AGATTGGCCCCGTTCAAAAATCGTTCCAAAATCCGATGGAGGACTTAGAGAGAATGTCCACCCACAAGGAACGACGAACTCGCAAATATAAGACCTATTTGGCAGAAGTCAAGAGGGAAGAGTTTGGTAAAGAGCCTCAAACCAACTCTGCACTTCAACGAAAAGCCAAAAGGAAAATGGCCCAATCTGCAGGAAAGCCTCAAATCAACACAAGACACACACCAGACCACCCTCGAACTGGTAACAACACCAAAACCAGAGGCCATAGCAATTATAAAAAAAATCAATACAATTCTCATTCAAATCATGATAACAACACCCATCACCAGTACCACCAAAACCACGATACCAGGAGGGGCCAAGTATGCAACACGAGGCAAATGGTGTACTACAACTACCCTAGCTACCACTACAACGCCCGAGGCATTCACGACTACGATACCATGAGGGGCCAGGTATACAACTCGAGGCAAATGGTGTACTACGACTACCCGAACTACTACTACTACAACGCCCGAGGCATTCACGAAGAGGACCAAAACACTCCAAACCCTTACTATCGCGGTCAAAACCAAAATCGAAGACGTCTTCGACA
>NC_134792.1:49935053-49940053 GCF_046742065.1 Oratosquilla oratoria | reverse complement strand
GTGATAGTCGCTGTTTTAAAAGAATCGCAATTGTAAAGTCGCCCTATTGACAGTCGCTGTTATTACAGCGCTGTTCAGAACCCGAGCCGAGTTCGACACGGTATCCACTGGGCTACCGCGCATTTTGAGAATTTCTCTCAAGATACCGTAAATGGTGGTTGGAGAGATCACTGATATTATTTATTGATGCATATTATTTCCTTATATATGTGTTCATATTTATTTACTGGTTAGATTACCTATTTCTGCATTTATCTATTTATTTTGTTATGAATCTATTTAGTCACCTAGTTGGGTAGTTAGTTAATTAGTTATCAAATTAGTTAGTTAGCTAGTAAGTAATTTCGTATTTAGTTAACTAATCAGTTGACAGCTAGTGGGTTAGTTAGCTAATTTGTTTGTATAGTTTTTAGTTACTCTATTAATTACTTATATTTTTCTTAATTATTTCTAACTATTACTTATTATCTATGTATTCATTTGTTTGTTTGTTTTTCATAATACAACCTCAAACATACACACACACACACACACACACACAAAGTATATAAATATATATATTATATATATGTATATACATATTAGAGAGAATGAGAGAGAGCGGGGTGGCGGCAAAATGCTTTCTCGTTTGATACAATCGAGTAAATTTGACAATAATATATGCATCTCACTCCTATTATACATGTATATTTGCATCCACTCACACTCATAAATAAGTCATGTAATCATCAGTTGCATGAGCTGTAAAGAGATATTTTTCGACTGCAATATATATATATATATATATATATATATATTATATACAGTATATATTTTTTTCTTAACTTTTGTGTGAACCTATAATTCTGATGCATCTGTCATCACTCATGTAGTACTATTCACCTTTCGCTACCAAAGTCATGCATTTCCTTTTCCTTCAATTTTAGTTTTTCCTTCCTTCAGTGTGAAAACTTATTCTTTATACTTAATTCTTTGATCGGGTAAAGGAGGGGACTGGGACGGGTGTGGATGGGTGCATACAATGGGTGAATACCTTTCTTATATGGGAGAAAAAGGCTTTTGTTATATAGATAGATATGTAGAATTATTTGATGTTTTCGTGAAGAAGTGAGATGTATACCTTGGTCGGCTACCTTCCTTATAAGGGAGAATAATCCTTTTGTTGTATAGATAGATATGTAGAATTATTTGATGTTTTCGTGAACGAGGGAGATGACCTTTCGATACAGGTAAGATGACGCGAAGATAGATTTTTGTTATATAGATAGATATGTAGAGTTGAGTGGAAGGGCGGTGAGTTAAACACAAGAAACCAGGAATGTCCTGGTAAGGACGAAACGTCAGTGAATAAAACTCCAACTGTTCTCTGTGTTTAGCTCACCGTCCTCCCACTCATTTGTCTTCCATACTTCAATATGTAGAGTTCCCTGATGTTTTCGTGAATGAGTAAGAGGCCTTTTCACCACACGTAAGGTGACGAGGAGGTAAATAAAATCGCCTGGCGACAGCCAGAATATAGAGTAAAAGTTCCACTTGGGAGGGAAGGTTTCTTAACACCTGCGGTACTAGGACTCGCTTCACACACTCTATTCCGACCCAAGGACGGACGGCCTTGATATAATTGAAATTGGATGTGGGACTCGATCGCTGGGACCCTATTCCCCTCAGCTGAATAAAAGTGTTTGTCCTCTAGACAGAACAAATCGATCGAAGTGTATCACCTGCTGTGAAGAGAGAAAGAGAAAGAGAGAGGGGGGGAGAGAGGGGGGTGAAAGAGGGGAGAGAGAGAGAGGGGAGAGAGAGACAGAGGGGAGAGAGACAGAGAGACAGACAGAAGGAGAGAGAGAGAGAGAGACACAAAGAGAGGGGAGAGAGAGAGAGGGGGGGATGAAAGAGGGGAGAGAGAGAGAGGGGAGAGTGAGAGACAGAGGAGAGAGAGAGAGAGAGAGACAGACAGACAGAGAGAGAGAAAGAGAGAGAGAGAGAGACAGAGAGAGAGGAGAGAAAGAGAGAGAGACAGAGGAGAGAGAGAGAGAGAGAGAGAGACAGACAGAGAGAGAGAAAAAGAGAGAGAGAGACAGAGAGAGAGGAGAGAAAGAGAGAGAGAGAGGTGGGGTGAGAGGTGAAACGGAAAAGTCACTTTCACTTAAATGAAACCACAATAGACGTACAACCTGTGCCTGTCGTGAGAGGATATCTACATATACGCATAAGCGTTTTTTATATGTTATCAATTAATCAATCTATTTTTGATGCATATTATGTACATGATTAGATCAAGACGAGTATCCTTATTGTGGGGCTATTTCCACATAATTTAAACAATGTGACCCATATTACACTACACTGGTCTTCAGGAAGATGAAAATGATAATGATGACGGCTATTTCTACATAATATAAACAATGTGACCCTTACTACACTAAACTGGTCATCAGGAAGATGGAAGTAGAGGTGGTGGTGGAGGTGATGTTGATGATGATAATGATGATGATGATGATTATGATGATGGTGGTGGTGATGATAAAAATGATGATGATTATATATAATTATCGTTATTGTTATTATCACTGTCATCATCATCATTATCATTATGTCCAGGTCAACACTACATACCCTAAAGTAATTGCATAGTACCCAAAGGGTTCATGGAAACCATTTGCCCCAAATTGAGATAACCAACTCGCAACAACGACGAAGTACACCATTTTCGAAAACATACGAAGAGTGTCCAGAGGACTTGAGGGAGTGCCAACAATGACCACCAGCTCGAAGGCCATTTTTCAGGTCTTCGGCGAAGCCCTTCGCGCGGCTTCGAAGAAGCTTCGCCAGGCTTTGCGAACCATTTGCTGCTGTGAAGCCTCAGCAAAGCGAGCTTCAGAGGACACGATGGCACAGATACACTTCGAGGAAAGGGAAGTTAATAGTAGTAAAGAAGAACTCCTGCAACTCGAAGACAGGAAGAACATTCTCGAGGAACCAGAGACGCTTCAAGAGGTCCAGAAGACTTCTGTCTCTCATGAAGACTCTTCCCAACGGTCTTCCGACAGGACACAAGAGACTAAAGTAACTGAAGAGGCTCCTACTCCTCCTGAAGAAGTATGCAAGGAGGACATCGCGGACATCAAAAAACAAGAGGAAAACAATTCCATTGCATCCACGGAAAGCAATACAATGCTTCAAAAACCTTCTGAGGGTGAAAAGAAAGACCCAGAAACAGAGGAGGAAAGAGTGCCCTCAACTTCCGCGATTGACTCCGTTCCAAAATCGTTCCAAAATCCGATGGAGGATTTGGAAAGTATGTCCACCCACAAGGCCATAAGGAAAATGGCCGAATCTGCAAGAGAGCCTCACATCAACACTGCATCCATGGAAATCACTGGAATGCTTCAAAAGCCTTCTGAGGGTGAAAAGAAAGACCCAGAAGCAGAGGAGGAAAGAGTGCCCTCAACTTCCGAGATTGGCCCCGTTCAAAAATCGTTCCAAAATCCGATGGAGGACTTAGAGAGAATGTCCACCCACAAGGAACGACGAACTCGCAAATATAAGACCTATTTGGCAGAAGTCAAGAGGGAAGAGTTTGGTAAAGAGCCTCAAACCAACTCTGCACTTCAACGAAAAGCCAAAAGGAAAATGGCCCAATCTGCAGGAAAGCCTCACATCAACACAAGCCACACACCAGACCACGATCGGACTGGTAACAATACCAAAACCAGAGGCCACAACAATTATAAAAAAAATCAATACAATTATCATTCAAATCATGATAACAACACCCATCACCAATACCACGATACTAGGAGGGGCCAGGTACACAACTCAGGGCAAATGGTGTACTACAACTACCCTAGCTACCACTACAACGCCCGAGGCATTCACGACTACGATACCATGAGGGGCCAGGTATACAACTCGAGGCAAATGGTGTACTACGACTACCCGTACTACTACTGCTACAACGCCCGAGGCATTCACGAATAGGACCAAAGCACTCGAAACCCTTACTATCGCGGTCAAAACCAAAATCGAAGACGTCTTCGACATTAAGATTTTAAAGAAAAATGGCCTATAAACTAATTCCAATCAAGTCGGCACGATTCATAACAGGAAAATCATAAAATCCTCCACCAGACCATGTACTACGGCGAATACTATATGTGCTTATACAATAAAAATTATCTACATAATAAAAAATTCCTGTTGATATAGATCTATATCAGCCCTGATGTTTTCGTGAAGGAGTACGAGGCCTTTTCACCACATGTAAGGTGACGCGGAGGTAAATAAAATCGTCTGGCGACAGCCAGAATATAAAGTAAAAGTTCCACTTGGGAGGGAAGGTTTCTTAACACTTTCGGTACTAGGACTCGCTTCACATACTCTACTCCAGTCCAAGGACGGACGACCTTGATGTAATTGAAATTGGAGGTGAGGCTCGATCGCTGGGACCCTATTCCCCTGGGGATCTTCCCCTCAGCTGAATAAAATAGTTTGTCCTCTTGCCAGAATAAATCGAACTATGTCACCAGCTGTGAAGTGAGAGAAGGAAAGAGAGATAGGAGAGAGAGAGAGAGAGAGAGAGAGAGAGAGAGAGAGAGAGAGAGAGAGAGAGAGAGAGAGAGAGAGAGAGAGAGAGAGAGAGAGAGAGAGAGAGAGAGGGGAGGTGAAACGGAAAAGTAGCTTTCACTTAAATGAAACCACAATAGACGTTCAACCTGTGCCTGTCGTGAGAGGATATCTGCATATATGCATAAGCGTTTTTTCATATGTTGTCAATTAATCAATCCTTTATGCAGGCTAGTCTTCCGACCAGTGTCGGAAGACTAGCCTGCATAAAGGATTTGTTGAAATACAGTACATACCACGTTCCACCTGGGGGCCCTCGGCGGAACGACTGGGTCGTGAACTAAGTCGTTTCGTTTTGAAGGGTCAGGATGGCGTGATGGTACGATCTTCGTCTTGTAAGACGCAAGCCACTCAGGCGAGGGTTCGAATCCCAG
>NC_134792.1:49922553-49932553 GCF_046742065.1 Oratosquilla oratoria | reverse complement strand
GTGTAGATGTTGTTTGAGCAATATTGCCGGAGGTTATACTGGCGTATGAAGTGTTAGTGTGTGTGGGTGTGTGCTGCTCCTTGAGTTCTTGGGTTTTCTTTTTCATGAGTTCTTTTTTCACTGGACATCTTGCCACATATGTAGAGTGGTCCTGTCCGCAGGCTATACACTTCTTTAGAGCGTTGTGGTAGTTGTTTATTCGGTGTTCAGTGGAGCAGCAACCGAAGCAGATAGTGTAGGTGGTGGGGTGTGTGTATTGGCGTAGTGTGTTGGTACGAGTAACATTGGGTGCATTGGGGGATTTGTATTTATGTTTCCTGTGTAAGTGCATGAGGGGGAAAGGATTGACTGCAAATGAGGAGGCCTGTTTCCAATGTTCTTTTTACCCTGGCCGATGTTTCCATTTTTATCTTGATGATGGTTTTCGTGGTCGGGAGTTTAATGATTGAGTTGACCTTCACATTGTTAAGCTGTTCTACTTCTTCTTTTATGTCTCCTGGTTCCCGTTCGTGAATGTGCTCATCTACTTGCTTGACTATGAGAGTCTTCTTAGCATTGAGTTCTTGTTCGTCTTCTTTGTGAGATCTTCTATGGTGGTGTCGTCTGCTATGATGGTGTGAAGGGGTCCATTGGTGTAGATTTTATGAATGTGTATATTGAGTGTAGAAAGAGTCTTCCAAATAGCATTCCGTTTCGACGTTCCGGTTGTAGGCAGGTTTTCCCTGATTTTGATGCGGCCCATTGCGCCGAAGCGCGTTGGGCTTTGAGTGTGTGTGTGTGTGTGTGTTTCTGTTAATATGTGTGCGATAGTTGTGTAAAGTAAGAAAAAGGGGAAAAAGAAATTGGTATAGGGGAGGTGGGGGTCGCACAGGTTCGGTCTGCTCGCGTGTCTAATGGCTAACGGTAGTTAAGGGAAACGACTGCGTCGGCTGGTGCCCGATTGTCCACTCGCAACAAATGGAACGGCTCGATCGCCGGGTCCTCGAACCTATGCCGGGTCCGCTGGAGAAGCGGGAGACCGAGAGGGGGTTCCCTTCCCCACCAGACGACTGAGCAAGTTTTAAGACCACACGGGCTATGCTCAGTCGAAAGGGGGGTTATAAGGGCATATGCCGTCAGAGCAAGAGGCGAAGGAAGTGCCTTAGCTCGGGTAACGGCGTCTGAAGTAGTGGTCGCTGAAAATACGTCGTAGCGGAGTAAGCGTTCGTACGTCTGCTCTCGGTGGTGTCTTCTCTGCGAGTCCTAAGCCTCTCTCTCGACCAGGTAGCTAAGCTAAGATAGGATAGGTAAGATGGAGGAGGGGGGGAGTGTGTATGTGTATGTGTGTGTGTGTGTGTGTGTGTGTATTTACCTAATTTTACCTAGTTGTATTTACCTAGTATTTTGCGGGAAAGGGGAGCTATGCTCGTGATGTCCCGCCTTTGTATCTCGCAGTGTCTAGTTTGTTTTTAAACTCATGAATGGTTTTTGCGCATACTATTTCATTGTCCAGTTTGTTCCAAGTGTCCAAAACTCTATGAGGAAAACTGTTTTTCTTCAGTTCTCTTCTATAGCTATGTTTTTTGATTTTCTTTCCATGTCCTCTTGTGTTTCTTTTGTCCCAGTTAAGTAAGTTCTCTCTATCGAGTACCTCTGTGCCTCTCATGATTCTGTAGATGGTCAATAGGTCACCTCTCTCTCTTCTTTGCTCCAATGTCGGTAACTCCAGTTTAGCCAATCTCTCCTCGTATGATAGGTTTGCAAGTGCAGGTGCCATTTTTGTAGCTGCTCTTTGGATTCTTTCTATTTTCTTTATATTCTTTTTGGTACTGGGGGACCACAATGTCGCCGCATACTCTAATCTAGGCCTTATCAATGTAACCAATATTTTTTTTATCATGTCTTCGTCCAAGTATGTAAACGCCACTTTTATTGATCTTAGCAAATTGTAAGTCTCCCCGACAATTTTGTTAATATGTATATCATAGGACAAGTCGTTCGTGATAATTACTCCCAAATCTTTTTCGGATCCTACTTTCTTTACTTCTTTGGTTCCAATTGTATATTTTCCTGATATTCTGTTTTTGCTTTTTTCCAAACTCCATTATGCTACACTTAGTATTAGAGTCCACTTCCCATTTCTGACTCCAGTTCCATACCCTATTTAGGTCTTCTTGCAGTGCTTCACAGTCCTCATCAGTTTCTATTTTCCTTAGCAGTTTGGCGTCATCAGCAAAGAAGCTCATGTAGCAGTTCACGTCCTCGTCCATGTCATTCATATAGATAGCAAACATTATTGGTGCCAGCACAGATCCTTGCGGTACTCCACTGATCACCTCTTTCCAATCTGAATATTTTTCTCTGAGCACTACTCTCATCTTTCTACCAGTCAGAAAGTCCTCTATCCATTTTAGTAGGTTTCCTTGTATTCCTCCTATGTGTTCCAGTTTTTTTAGTAGTTTTCTGTGTGGTACTTTGTCAAAGGCTTTTTGCAAGTCTAGGAATGCACAATCAGCCCATCCATTTCTTTCTTGCACTATGTCTATTAGTCTTGAGTAAAAGCATATTAAGTTTGTGGAGCATGATCTTCCTTGTCCGAATCCGAATTGTCTTGGGTTTAATATGTCATTGTCTTCCAGATGTTTTACCCATCTATTCTTGATTATTTTCTCACAAATTTTGGCTATGGTGCTTGTTAGTGATACTGGCCTATAGTTGGTGGGTTCTTCCTTGTTTCCTCCTTTGTATATTGGTACAATGTTAGCGTTTTTCCAGTCCTCGGGTATCTTTCCTTCTTTGAGTGAGCTGTTTATTAAGATGTGTATTTTGTCTGTTAGTTCTTCTTTGGCTTACCGGTCAAAACGTCCCCGGGTCATAACGTCCCCGGGTCAAAACGTCCCCGGGTGAGACCAAAACGTCCCAGGGTGAGACCAAAACGTCCCCGGGTGAGACCAAAAAATCCACCCTGGTCAACACGTCCTAACTAGGGACAAAACTCCATTCAATTCTTCCCATTATTATTACCATTTTAGAAGTAAACGTAATCTAAAACCAATAGCTTGTCATTTGTGCCATAAATTACCACTGAATTTGATCAATCGCTCCAACGTCGGTCGCGCCAGGGTTGATCGCGGCTCGCTGGGCGTAATTTCCACACACTCACATACCCACCCGACCTACGTTTATGCTGAAGTACGAGTATGGTATGATTGGAATTTGTAATAAAGTAAACTTGTGAAAATTCTGTGTAAATGTTGTGTAATTATGACATTATCTTAATAATAATTGTGTGTAACACTGTAAATACGGGCGCATCCGGTCGTGGCGTCACGATCGCACGTGTACTGTTTACAACGCAATATTTTGCGGCCCGCTTAAATAAGTATGCCTTAGTTTGAATGCTTGCATCGTTCAGCGCATGCACAGAATACTCAAATTATCTTGTTGTTGTGCAAGTGTATGCCCAATTCTTGAAATACAAACAAATTTTCACCGATTTAAACGGAAGTTTGGTTATCAACCTCGGCAAAAGAGTTTTCAGAGTAAAAATATTAAGGCAAGACATTAATAAACCATATTTTAACCTAAATAACCATATTTTTTAACCTATTTTCTCCCGGAAAAGAGAAACTTAAGATCGTTGATTAATTGATATTTGAGCTTAATGGCAATACATGTAGGCATATAGTCACGCGCGAAACCATGCGCGGCTCCGCTATCTTTTGCGCCCCGTTGGATTTTGATTTTTGTTTGGCTTAGTTTGAATGCTTAGAGGGTTCAGCACATTCGCTGGGTATTAAAATTATCTTGTTGTTCATCAAGTTTATGCCCAGTTCTTCAAAACTTTACTAATTCTTAGATTTCAACACAATTTTTGATATTAGCCTTGGCAAATTAGTTTTCCGAGTAAAAATGAAAAACCAAGAAACTAAATCATATAATATTTAATGTACAAATGTTGTTTATCAGCCTCTATTCTACCGGATATGAGCAACTTTGAAATTGTTGGTAATAGCGCATTTGTGCAATCTAAGTTTCTTGAAGCTTAGATGCCTATTCGACATATCGTTGCCATGGCAATGTGATAGGTAGTAAGAACGGTGTAAAGGAAAGTCCTGCATCGTTTTAGACATGCTCAGGATGTTTTTTGACCCATAAAACCCAAATATGCCAAGTTGCATGTCAGTTGGGCCAGCGGTTTGGATTTTATTATTTCTTAATTGACAACAGTTGCCATGGCAACATGATATATGTTAGTACATACATACATACATATACCAAGGCTTTTTCCCCCTTTCAAGGGAGGTAGCCAAAAAGGGAAAGGCATAAAAACACTCCCACCCATTTCATCCCTAAATACACTCCACACCCCTCCCACCCTCCCTCTCATCTGAGCACCTCCTGGATGACGGGTCATCCCTGCACCTTGCCCACCGCCCTGGGTCAGAAGCAGTGTCGCAAGACACAGCACATCCACAGCAAGGCCGCTTCATTTAATCGGCGACCCCCCCTCTCCGTCCCCCCTTGCATATAAGGAGAGGACGGGGAGAAATCCCTTTGGGCTGCGTCAAAATTTGCTCACACATACTACCCCACCCCCCCGCCCATTCCTCCTCATGCAATCACAACATCATCCATATACAACCATTCTCCACTCACCTCTGTCTTCCGTCCTCTCCCTTCCTTCCTCAACAGACATTCCACTCTTCCCCAAAGCCCCCTTCACCCCATCCATCCACCTCATCCTAGGACGTCCCCTCATGTTCACTCCCTCCACATCTGCCTTCCATACCTCTTTTACTAGTCTTTCTTCACTCATTCTTTCCATGTGTCCAAACCATCCTAATATTCTTTCATCAACCCTATCTCCCAGCTCCTTTTTCACCCCTGTTCTCCTCCTCACCTCCTCATTTCTCACTCTATCCAGCCTAGTAACCCCCACCATACTTCTCAGACACCTCATCTCAAACACATTCAAACTCCTTCTCTCTTCTTCTCTTATGTTCCATGTTTCTGCCCCATACAGTGCTGTTGGCACAATCACTCCTTCATACAGTCTCCTCTTCACATCCATTCCTAAATGGCTATTCCTCATTACACTCTTTAATCCACCAAGGCATTTACTCGCTTCTCTCAATCTACATTCTACCTCCACCTGTTAGTAAGAACATTTTAAAAGGAAGGTCCTGCATTGTTTTTGATATACTCAAGTAATTTGTTGACCCATAAAACCTTCACATGCCAAGTTGCATGTCAGTTGTGCCAGGGGTTTGGATTTTATTATTTCTAAATTGACAACGATTGCCATGGCATCATGATAGATGTTAGTAAGAACAGTATAAAAGGAAGGTCTTGTATTGTTTTTGACATGCTCAGGAGATTTGTTGACCCATAAAACCTTCACATGTCAAGTTGCACGTCAGTTGTGCCAGTGGTTTAGATTTTTTTTCCTAAATTGACAACAGTTGCTATGGCAACATGATAGATGTTAGTAAGAATGGTATAAGAAGAAGGCCCTGCAATGTTAATGACATGCTCAGGTGATTCGTTGACCCATAAAACCTTCACATGCAAAGCTTCATGTCAATTGGGCCAGAGGTTTGGATTTTATTATTTCTAAATTGACAGCAGTTGCCATGGCAACATGATAGGTGTTAGTAAGAATGGTATAAGAAGGTCCTGCAATGTTATTGACATACCCAGATGATTTGTTAACCCATAAAACCTTCACATACCAAGTTGCATGTCAATTGGGCCAGCAGTTTGGATTTTATAGATTATTTCTTAATTGACAACAGTTGCCATGGCAACATGATAGGTGTTAGTAAGAATGGTATAAGAAGAAGGTCCTGCAATGTTAATGACATGCTCAGGTGATTTGTTGACCCATAAGACCTTCACATGACAAGTTGCATGTCAATTGGGCCAGCGGTTTGGATTTTATTGTTTCTAAATTGACAACAGTTGCCATGGCAACATAATAGGTATTAGTAGGAATGATATAAGAAGAAGGCCTTGCAATGTTAATGACATGTGCAGGTTCTTTGTTAACCCATAAAACCTTCACATGACAAGTTGCATGTCAATTGGGCCAGTGGTTTGGATTTTATAGATTATTTCTAAATTGCCAACAGTTGCCAAGTCAACATGATAGGTGCTAGTAAGAATGGTATACGAAGAAGGGCCTGCAAGGTGATTTTCTTGGTGACAATTACTTAATTCAGCATATAAGGGAGCCCATGGGATATGGAAACTTGCTCGATCTATTGATCACTAACCGTGAGAGCATGGTAACTAATGTGGAGGTCGGTGAATCTGTTGCAAATAGCAATCACAACTTAGTTAGATTCAAACTCCTAAAAAAAAATTATAATAGATACTTGTGTTTCTAAAATACCCGATTTCAGTAAAGCTCAGTTCATAGGACTGTCAGAAGCTTCAGCTTACAGATTGGGAGGCAAAATTAAACGAAAGACCTGTAGATCAGACATGGGAAATATTTCAAAATACGCTCACTAAGATGATTCAAACTTACATTCCTTTTAAGGACAGACGTCCCCCAAATCAGTCTCGCCCAAAGTGGCTCGACAAAGAAACTGAAAAAGTGTTGCTAAAAAGAGGCAGGCTTATAAGAAATATAAGTGCTCGGGTGCATCTAATGACTATGAAAGTTATGTATCAATACAGAGAGATTTAAAAAAGACAACAAGAAAAAGAAAACTACAATACGAAATGAACATTGCTGATAAATCCAAAGAGAATCCCAAAGAATTCTAAAGTTACATTAGAGATAAAAAAGGTTGTTAGGAATCACATTGGTCCACTATTATCTGCTGATGGTCAACTTGAATATTCAAATGAAGGAGTGTGTGATATACTAAACAACTATTTTAGCTCAGTATTCGTAAACAAAACATCTCAAAGTGAACTCCAAACTAAAACCAGTGAAAAAGCCAGGGTAGACTTCCTCACTACAGTAAATATAACAAAAGAAAATATTGAAAGGTGTATAGAGAAACTCAAAGTTAATAAAACACCAGGAGCTGACTGTTGGCATCCAAGAATCTTAAAGGAAATGAAAAATTACATTGTTGTTCCATTAGATATTATTTTCAAGAAATCCATCATATCCAGAGATGTCCCAAGAGAATGGAAGCTAGCTAACGTTACTCCCATATTCAAAAAGAGGTGACAAAAAGAAACTAAATAACTATAGGCCTATAAGTTTGACTTCAATTGTAGGAAAAATAATGGAAACTATCATCAGAGATGCTATCGAACATCATTTAGAAAGTAACCATTTGATAAATGATAGCCAGCATGGTTTCAGACGGAAACGCTCTTGCGTGACTAACTTACTCGAATTCTACAACAGTTATCTCGAATTATGACAAAAGAAACAATATAGATTTAATATATCTAGACTTTGCAAAAGCTTTTCATACTGTCCCACACGAAAGACTACTTACTAAATTAGCTTTACACGGAATAAGTGGTAGCCTATTAAGTTGGACTAGTAATTGGTTGAATGGTCAAAAACAGAGAGTTGTTTAAAATGGAAAAACTTCTAGATGGAAAAATGTTACAAGTGGAGTTCCTCAGGGTTCCGTTCTTGGACCACTTCTATTCATAGTATATATAAATGATATAGACCATGGACTAAAATCTACTGTTTCCAAATTTGCTGATGATACAAAACTGTGCAGAATGGCAAATGATCACTTAAACCAATTAGATATTCAAGAAGATTTAGATAAATTACAGGAATGGTCTGAAAAGTGGCCAATGAAATTTAACACGAGTAAATGCAAGGTAATGCACATAGGTAAAAACAACAGTAAGTACGATTACAAGTTATTTGGAAATTCGTTAATAAAAGTGGATAGTGAAAAAGATCTCTGTGTAATTATCAGTAACAACCTCAAATCATCCAAGCAGTGTATTTCAGACTCTGAGAAAGTAAACAAGATTCTAGGACTGATTGCACGATCTTTTTGATTTCAAAAGTCCATCACTCATTAACAAGCTATATAAATCGTTAGTTCGTCCACATTTGGAATATGCTGTTTCTGTATGGTCACCGAATCTCATTTAAGACATTGACAGACTGGAAAAAGTACAACGGCAAGCCACAAAACTGATTCCAAATATAAAAAATAAATCATACGAAAATCGACTAAAACATATGAATCTGTTTTCTCTAAAAAAGCGTAGACTCAGAGGTGACTTGATACAGGTCTTTAAGATTCTAAAGGGAATTGACAACATCAAAAGTGACAAAACTTTCACATTGAATGAGAATCAGACAAGAAACAATGGTCTCACACTATCCGGAAATAGATTCAATTTGGAAGAAGGTAGAAACAATTTTGCCAACCGTGTAGTTAATGAATGGAATAAACTTCCTGCACAAGTAGTACAATGTAGTTCAGTTCGAAGCTTTAAGACTCATTTAGATAAACACCTAAGCAAGATGCTGTAATGATTATACATACATACATATACTAAGGCTTTTTCCCCTTTACAAGGGAGGTAGCCAAAAAGGGAAAGGCATAAAATAATTCCCACCCATTTCATCCCTGAATACACTACACACCCCTCCCACCCTCCCTCTTATCTGAGCACCTCCTGGATGACAGTCATCCCTGCACCTTGCCCACTGCCCTGGGTCAGAAGCAGTGTCGCAAGACACAGCAAGGCCTCTTCATTAAATCAGCGACCCCCCCTGCATAAAAGGAGAGGACGGGGAGAAATCCCTTCGGGCTGCGTCAACTTTTGCTCACACATACTACCTCACCCCCCACCCATTCCTCCTCATGCAATCACAACATCATCCATATACAACCATTCCCCCCTGTCTTCCGTCCTCTCTCGTCCTTCCTCAACAGACATTCCCCTCATCCCCAAAGCCCCCTTCACCCCATCCATCCAACTCATCCTAGGACGTCCCCTCATGTTCACTCACCTCCACATCTGCCTTCCATACCTCTTTTACTAGTCTTTATTCACTCATTAGGAGAGGATTAGGAGAGGAACAGAAGGAGTAATTGGTGAGGAACAGTGTGGTTTTAGGACGGGTAGAGGTTGTGTAGATCAGATCTTTGTGGTAAGACAGATATGTGAGAAAGCTATAGGAAAGGGGAAGGATGTTTTTTGGGCTTTTATGGATCTGGAAAAGGCTTATGATAGGGTAGACAGAAAGGCACTGTGGGAGGTTATGCAGATTTATGGGATAGGAGGAAAGCTTTTGGGAGCTGTCAAGAGTTTTTATGTGAGTAGTAGAGCATGTGTTAGGATTGGAAATGGAGAGAGTGAGTGGTTTGAAGTAAAGGGGTGGGGCAAAATGCTTTCTCGTTTGATACATTTGAGTAAATTTGACAATAATATATGCATCTCATTCCTATTATACATGTATATTTCCATCCACTCACGCTCATAAATAAGTCATGTAATCATCAGTTGCATTAGCTGTAAAGAGATATTTTTCGACTTAAACTTAAGAAGATACAACTGAAAATAGTTAAATCTATTAGCGCATTTGATTTTAATCAAAATATATATAAATAGATAGATATGTAGAGTTCCCTCATGTTTTCGTGAATGAGTAAGAAGCCTTTTCACCACACGTAAGGTGACGGGGAGGTAAATAAAATCGCCTGGCGACAGCCAGAATATAGAGTAAAAGTTTCACTTGGGAGGGAAAGTTTCTTAACACCTTCGGAACTAGGACTCGCTTCACATACTCTATTCCAGCCCAAGGACGGACGACCTTGATATAATTGAAATTGGAGGTGGGGCTCGATCGCTGGGGACCCTATTCCCCTCACCTGAATAAAATTGTTTGTCCTCTAGCCAGAACAAATCGAACCAATTATATCACCTGCTGTGAAGAGAGAAAGAGAAAGAGAGAGGGGGGAAGAGAGAGAGGGGGGTGAAGGAGGGGAGAGAGAGAGGGTGGTGAAGGAGGGGAGAGAGAGAGAGAGGGGAGAGAGAGAGAGAGAGAGGGGGGAGAGAGAGAGAC
>NC_134792.1:49915053-49917553 GCF_046742065.1 Oratosquilla oratoria | reverse complement strand
ACACAACAGCCGACCAATCAGGAAGTAGAATAGTTCGGGAGTCCCAGTCCAGCCCACTAGCCAATCAGAAGCCTCAAAAATGAAATATCAGACCAACACTAATAGTATATAAACACAAAAATTCAATCAGATATTCACACTCTAGCCACTGATGAAGCACTAAGTAGTGTGAAAACGCGTTCTGGCCAGTTTTTCACTTTGGTAAAGCCATGCCCAAAGTAACTTACAAAACAATGTCATATGGTGACATTATAAGACAACTTCCCGTGGAAGGGAAAAAGATTCTCAGAGAAAGAGAAAAGGCAGATAAAAAACTCTGCAATAATAATCTTGCCATTAAATTTAACCAAATATATATATATATATATATATATATATATATATATATATATATATATATGTGTGTGTGTGTGTGTGTGTGTGTGTGTGTGTGTGTGTCTATATATGTATATATATTATATATATATATATATACATATTTATTTCAACTTTTGTATGAACCTATAATTCTGATGCATGTTCACCTTACGCTACCAAAGTCATGCATTTCCTTTTCCTTCAATTTTAGTTTTTCCTTCCTTCAGTTTGAAAATTTATTCTTTATACTTAATTCTTTGATCGGGTAAGCTAAGATAAAAAGCGAAGTAAATGGGTGAAGGAGGGGACTGGGGTGGGTGTGGATGGGTGTATACCTTGTGTGGCTACCTTTCTTATAAGGGAGAAAAAGGCTTTTGTTATAGAGAGATAGATATGTAGAATTATTTGACGTTTTCGTAAACGAGTGAGATGACCTTTCGATACAGGTAAGATGACGTGAAGAAAGACTTGTTATAGATAGATATGTAGAGTTCCCTGATGTTTTCGTGAACGAGTACGAGGCCTTTTCACCACACGTAAGGAGACGCGGAGGTAAATAAAATCGCCTGGCGAAGCCAGAATATAGAGTAAAAGTTCCACTTCGGTACTAGGACTCGCTTCACATACTCTATTCCGGCCCAAGGACGAACGACCTTGATATAACTGAAATTGGAGGTGAGGCTCGATCGCTGGGACCCTATTCCCCTGGTGATCTTCCCCTCACCTCAATAAAATCGTTTGTCCTATAGCCAGAATAAATCGAACCAAGTGTATCACCTGCTGTGAAAAGAAAGAGAGAAAGAGAAAGAGAGGGGGGAGAGAAAGGGGGTGAAAGGGAGGAGAGAGAGAGAGAGAGAGGGGAGGGAGAGAGAGAGAGGGAAGGGAGAGAGAGAGAGAGGGGAAAGAGAGAGAGAGAGAGGGAGGGAGAGAGAGAGAGAGAGAGAGAGAGAGGGGGGGGGAAGAGAGAGAGAGAGAGAGAGGGAAGGGAGAGAGAGGAGAGAGAGAGAGAGAGAGAGGGGGGGAGAGAGGTGCAACGGAAAAGTCACTTTCACTTAAAGGAAACCACAATAGACGTACAACCTGTGCCTGTCGTGAGAGGATATCTTTATATATGCAAAAGCGTTTTTATATGTTATCAATTAATCAATTTATTTTTTTGCATATTATGTACAGGATTAGATTAACACGAGTATCCTTATTGTGGGGCTATTTCCACATAATTTAAACAATGTGACCCATATTACACTACACTGGTCTTCAGGAGGATGAAAATGATAATGATGACGGCTATTTCTACATAATATAAACAATGTGACCCTTACTACACTAAACTGGTCATCAGGAAGATGGAAGTAGAGGTGGTGGTGGAGGTGATGTTGATGATGATAATGATGATGATGACGATGATTATGATGATGATGATTATGATGATGGTGGTGATCATAAAAATGATGATGATTATCGTTATTATTATTATCATTGTCATTATCATCATCATCATTATGTCCAGGTCAACACTACATACCCTAAAGTAATTGCATAGTACCCAAAGGGTTCATGGAAACCATTTGCCCCAAATTGAGATAACCAACTCGCCACAACGACCAAGTACACCATTTTCGAAAACATACGAAGAGTGTCCTGAGGATCTGAGGGAGTGCCAACAATGACCACCAGCTCGAAGGCCATTTTTCAGGTCTTCGGCAAAGCCCTTCGCGCGGCTTCGAAGAAGCTTCGCCAGGCTTTGCGAACCATTTGCTGCTGTGAAGCCTCAGCAAAGCGAGCTTCAGAGGACACGATGGCACAGATACACTTCGAGGAAAGGGAAGTTGATGGTGTTAAAGAAGGACTCCTGCAACCCGGAGACAGGAGGAACCTTCTCGAAGAACGAGAGACGCTTCAAGAAATCCAGAAGACTTCTGTCTCTCATGAAGACTCTTCCCAACGGTCTTCCGACGGGAATCAAGAGCCCAAAGTAACTGAAGAGGCTCCTACTCCTCCTGAAGAAGTATGCAAGGAGGACATCGTGGACATGGAAAGACAAAAGGAAAACAATTCCACTGCATCCACGGAAAGCACTGCAGTGCTTCAAAAACCTTCTGAGGGTGAAAAGGAAGACCAGGAAACAGAGGAGAAAAGAATT
>NC_134792.1:49892553-49910053 GCF_046742065.1 Oratosquilla oratoria | reverse complement strand
GGAAGAACCTTCTCGAAGAACGAGAGACGCTTCAAGAAATCCAGAAGACTTCTGTCTCTCATGAAGACTCTTCCCAACGGTCTTCCGACAGGACACAAGAGACTAAAGTAACTGAAGAGGCTCCTACTCCTCCTGAAGAAGTATGCAAGGAGGACATCGTGGACATCAAAAAACAAGAGGAAAACAATTCCACTGCATCCACGGAAAGCACTGCAATGCTTCAAAAACCTTCTGAGGGTGAAAAGGAAGACCAGGAAACAGAGGAGAAAAGAATTCCCTCAACTTCCGAGATTGGCCCCGTACAAAAATCGTTCCAAAATCCGATGGAGGACTTGGAAAGAATGTCCACCCACAAGGAACGACGAACTCGCAAATATAAGACCTATTTGGCAGAAGTGAAGAGGGAAGAGTTTGGCAAAGAGCCTCAAACCAACTCTGCACTTCAACGAAAAGCCAAAAGGAAAATGGCCCAATCTGCAGGAAAGCCTCACATCAACTCAAGCCACACACCAGACCACCCTCGGACTGGTAACAACACCAAAACCAGAGGCCACAACAATTATAAAAAAAATCAATACAATTATCATTCAAATCATGATAACAACACCCATCACCAGTACCACCAAAACCACGATACTAGGAGGGGCCAGGTACACAACTCAGGGCAAATGGTGTACTACAACTACCCTAGCTACCACTACAACGCCCGAGGCATTCACGACTACGATACCATGAGGGGCCAGGTATACAACTCGAGGCAAATGGTGTACTACGACTACCCGTACTACTACTGCTACAACGCCCGAGGCATTCACGAATAGGACCAAAGCACTCCAAACCCTTACTATCGCGGTCAAAACCAAAATCGAAGACGTCTTCGACATTAAGATTCTTAAAAAAAATGGCCTATAAACTAATTCCAATCAAGTCGGCACGATTCATAACAGGAAAATCATAAAATCCTCCACCAGACCATGTACTACGGCGAATACTATATGTGCTTCTACAATAAAAATTATCTACATAATAAAAAATTCCTGTTGATATAGATCTATATCAGCCCTGATGTTTTCGTGAAGGAGTACGAGGCCTTTTCACCACATGTAAGGTGACGCGGAGGTAAATAAAATCGCCTGGCGACAGCCAGAATGTAAAGTAAAAGTTCCACTTGGGAGGGAAGGTTTCTTAACACTTTCGGTACTAGGACTCGCTTCACATACTCTATTCCAGTCCAAGGACGGACGACCTTGATGTAATTGAAATTGGAGGTGGGGCTCGATCGCTGGGACCCTATTCCCCTCGGGATCTTCTCCTCAGCTGAATAAAATCGTTTGTCCTCAAGCCAGAATAAATCGAACTAAGTGTGTCACCAGCTGTGAAGTGAGAGAAGGAGAGAGAGAGAGAGAGAGAGAGAGGAGAGGAGAGAGAGGGAGGGGAGGTGAAACGGAAAAGTAGCTTTCACTTAAATGAAACCACAATAGACGTACAACCTGTGCCTGTCGTGAGAGGATATCTGCATATATGCATAAGCGTTTTTTCATATGTTGTCAATTAATCAATCCTTTATGCAGGCTAGTCTTCCCACAAGTGTCGGAAGACTAGCCTGCATAAAGGATTTGATGAAATACAGTACATACCACGTTCCACCCGGGTGCCCTCGGCGGAACGACTGGGCCGTGAACTAAGTCGTTTCGTTTTGAAGGGTCAGGATGGCGTGATGGTACGATCTTCGTCTTGTAAGACGCAAGCCGCTCAGGCGAGGGTTCGAATCCCAGTAGATGAGTTTATTTCCACATATATATATATATATATATATATATATATATATATATATATATATATATATATATATGTGTGTGTGTGTGTGTGTGTGTGTGTGTGTGTATGTGTGTGCGCGCGCACGTATGTATGTGTGTATGTTTGTGTGTGTGTGTGGACTGGTGTGAGTGAATTGGTACGTGTTTGCATGTATATGTTTGTGTTTCATATAATGCGCTCATTCTTAAACAGCTGCAGAAAAATTACATTTTTACTAAAATAATTGCTTGTAAAATTTCAACACAACCACCATTAGAGTATCATCTGAATAAGTTAATTCGGATTTAGTTAACTAATCAGTTGACAGTGGGTTAGTCAGCTAGTTTGTTTGTATGGTTGTTTGTTGGTTATATAGTCTATTCATTACTTATATTTTTCTTAATCATTTCTGTCTGACTATTACTTATCTATTTATTCATTTGTTTGTTGTCCATAATACACCCTCAAACACACACACACACACACATTAAGTATATACATATATATATATATATATATATATATATACATATATATATATATATATATATTATATATATTAGAGGGAATGAGAGAGCGGGGGGGCAAAATGCTCATAAATAAGTCATGTAATCATCAGTTGCATTAGCTGTAAAGAGATATTTTTTGACTGCAATATGTATATATATGTATATATTTATTGATGAAGAAATCAGAAATGTTTTTAGCATTGGGCTAGAATTAAGATACCCTAAGCAATTCCTTGATATTGCTTAAAATTTTGCAAGAAAATCTTTTTTAACTCCTCAGCCTAAATCACCTTTCAATTATCATAATGTTTTAATTTTACCATTTCAAGAAAATTTGTTAAGTATCACAGAATTATTAAAAAGATTTAACGTAAAGGTAGTTTTTAAACATGATAGTACAGTAAAACAAACTCATCAACAATAGTATTGAAATTAAAAAAGGATGCATTTATAAAATTCCTTGCAAAATGTGTAATCAATTTTACATAGGTCAAACTGCCAAACCCTTAAACATTAGAATTGAACAACACAAGAAAAATGTTAGGGATGGCAATCATTCTAGTGGTATATTCAAGCATATTGAATTAAATAATCATCCAGTTGATTGGGGTAATGCCCAGGCAATCTATTATACCAACAACATAATAGCAGTTTGATTCATACCACCAGTAATCAAAATACCAACCTACATAAAGGCTTGTACAAACTTGATAATTTCATTTGTCAAGAAATTAGTAAGATAATATCAGGTAAAATGTAATCCAACGAATTGACCTAATGTCGCCCTATATCATTAGTAGAAACAGTGACCCTGGCGACTGTGACCTGATGTCGCCCCACCATCTTAAGATAACTGACAATGACCATCCGCTCTCCAGGGGGTAATTGGTCGCTACACTTATTCAAACTGTCCTTGTTCCTTTGTATCATGTATATATTTTCTATGAAGATGTAATATACGAAAGCGCTCTGCTTCGTTAGTTTCTTTTTTCCAAGTGGTCTACTTTGCATAAGTGAACACACGTACCCGTGTTCTCATTAGCATATATATATATATATATATATATATATATATATATATATATGTATATATATATATATATGTATATATATATATGTATATATATTATATATTTTTTTTCTTAACTTTTGTGTGAACCTATAATTCTGATGCATCTGTCATCACTTATGTAGTACTGTTCACCTTTCGCTACCAAAGTCATGCATTTCCTTTTCCTTCAACTTTAGTTTTTCCTTCCTTCAGTGTGAAAACTTATTCTCTATACTTAATTCTTTGATCGGGTAAGCTAAGCTAAGAAGCGAAGTAAATGGGTAAAGGAGGGGACTGAGATGGGTGTGGATGGGTGTATACATTGGGTGAATACCTTTCTTATAAGGGAGAAAAAGGCTTTTGTTATATACTCGTACATACATATGTAGAATTATTTGACGTTTTCGTGAAGGAGTGAGATGACCTTTCGATAAAGGTAAGATGACGCGAAGAAAGACTTTTGTTATATAGATAGATATGTAGAGTTGAGCGGAAGGACGGTTAGTTAAACACAGAGAACAGTTGGATATTTATTCACTGACGTTTCGTCCTTACCAGGACATTCCTGGTAAGAACGAAAGGTCAGTGAATAAACTCCAACTGTTCTCTGTGTTTAACTCACCGCCCTTCCACTCGTTTGTCTTCCATACTTTAATATGTAGAATTTCTTGATGCTTTCGTGAATGAGTACGAGGCCTTTTCACCACACGTAAAGTGACGAGGAGGTAAATAAAATCGCCTGGCGACAGCCAGAATATAAAGTAAAAGTTCCACTTGGGAAGGAAAGTTTCTTAACATCTTCGGTACTAGGACTCGCTTCACATACTTTATTCCAGCCCAAGGACGAACGACCTCGATATAATTGAAATTGGAGGTGGGGCTCGATCGCTGGGACCCTATTCCCCTGGGGATCTTCTCCTCAGCTGAATAAAATCGTTTGTCCTCTAGCCAGAATAAATCGAACCAAGTATATCACCTGCTGTGAAAAGAGAGAAAGAGAGAGGGGGGGAGAGAGAGAGGGGAGGGAGAGAGAGAGAGAGAGAGAGAGAGAGAGAGAGAGAGAGAGAGAGAGAGAGAGAGAGAGAGAGAGAGAGAGAGAGAGAGAGAGAGAGAGAGGGGGGGGGTGAGAGGTGAAACGGAAAAGTAGGTTTCACTTAAATGAAACCACAATAGACGTACAACCTATGCCTGTCGTCAGAGGATATCTACATATATGCATAAGCGTTTTTTTCGTATGTTATCAATTAATCAATTTATTTTTGATGCATATTATGTACAGGATTAGATCAACACGAGTATCCTTATTGTGGGGCTATTTCCACATAATTTAAACAATGTGACCCATATTACACTACACTGGTCTTCAGGAAGATGAAAATGATAATGATGACGGCTATTTCTACATAATATAAACAATATGACCCTAACTACACTAAACTGGTCATCAGGATGAAAGTAGAGGTAGTGGTGGAGGTGACGATGATGATGATAATGATGATCATGATGATGATTATGATGATGATGATGATTATGATGATGGTGGTGGTGATGATAAAAATGATGATGATTATCGTTATTGTTATTATCATTGTCATCATCATCATCATTATCAATATGTCCAGGTCAACACTACATACCCTAAAGTAATTACATAGTACCTAAAGGGTTCATGGAAACCATTTGCCCCAAACTGAGATAACCAACTCGCAACAACGACGAAGTACACCATTTTCGAAAACATACGAAGAGTGTCCAGAGGATTTGAGGGAGTGCCAACAATGACCACCAGCTCGAAGGTCATTTTTCAGGTCTTCGGCGAAGCCCTTCGCGCGGCTTCGAAGAAGCTTCGCCAGGCTTTGGGAACCATTTGCTGCTGTGAAGCCTCAGCAAAGCGAGCTTCAGAGGACACGATGGCACAGATACACTTCGAGGAAAGGGAAGTTAATAGTAGAAAAGAAGGACTCCTGCAACCCGGAGACAGGAGGAACCTTCTCGAAGAACGAGAGACGCTTCAAGAAATCCAGAAGACTTCTGTCTCTCATGAAGACTCTTCCCAACGGTCTTCCGACAGGACACAAGAGACTAAAGTAACTGAAGAGGCTCCTACTCCTCCTGAAGAAGTATGCAAGGAGGACATCGTGGACATGAAAAAACAAAAGGAAAACAATTCCATTGCATACACGGAAAACACTGCAATGCTTCAAAAGCCTTCTGAGGGTGAAAAGAAAGACTCAGAAACAGAGGAGGAAAGAGTGCCCTCAACTTCCGAGATTGACTCCGTTTCAAAATCGTTCCAAAATCCGATGGAGGATTTGGAAAGTATGTCCACCCACAAGGCCATAAGGAAAATGGCCGAATCTGAGAGAAAGCCTCACATCAACACTGCATCCATGGAAATCACTGGAATGCTTCAAAAGCCTTCTGAGGGTGAAAAGAAAGACCCAGAAACAGAGGAGGAAAGAGTGCCCTCAACTCCCGAGACTAGCCCCGTTCCAAAATCCGATGGAGGATTTAGAAAGAATGTCCACCCACAAGGAACGACGGACTCGGAAATATAAGACCTATTTGGCAGAAGTGAAGAGGGAAGAGTTTGGTAAAGAGCCTCAAACCAACTCTGCACTTCAACGAAAAGCCAAAAGGAAAATGGCCCAATCTGCAAGAAAGCCTCACATCAACACAAGCCACACACCAGACCAGCATCGGACTGGTAACAACACAAAAACCAAAGGCCACAACAATTATAAAAAAAATCAATACAATTATCATTCAAATCATGATAACAACACCCATCACCAGTACCACCAAAACCACGATACTAGGAGGGGCCAGGTACACAACTCAGGGCAAATGGTTTACTACAACTACCCGAACTACCACTACAACGCCCGAGGCATTCACGACTACGATACCATGAGGGGCCAGGTATACAACTCGAGGCAAATGGTGTACTACGACTACCCGAACTACTACTACAACGCCCGAGGCATTCACGAAGAGGACCAAAGCACTCCAAACCCTTACTATCGCGGTCAAAACCAAAATCGAAGACGTCTTCGACATTAAGATTTTAAAGAAAAATGGCCTATAAACTAATTCCAATCAAGTCGGCACGATTCATAACAGGAAAATCATAAAATCCTCCACCAGACCATGTACTACGGCGAATACTATATGTGCTTATACAATAAAAATTATCTACATAATAAAAAATTCCTGTTGATATAGATCTATATCAGCCCTGATGTTTTCGTGAACGAGTACGAGGCCTTTTCACCACATGTAAGGTGACGCGGAGGTAAATAAAATCGCCTGGCGACAGCCAGAATATAAAGTAAAAGTTCCACTTGGGAGGGAAGGTTTCTTAACACTTTCGGTACTAGGACTCGCTTCACATACTCTATTCCAGTCCAAGGACGGACGACCTTGATGTAATTGAAATTGGAGGTGGGGCTCGATCGCTGGGACCCTATTCCCCTGGGGATCTTCCCCTCAGCTGAATAAAATAGTTTGTCCTCTTGCCAGAATAAATCGAACTAAGTGTGTCACCAGCTGTGAAGTGAGAGAAGGAGAGAGAGAGAGAGAGAGGAGAGAGAGGAGAGAGAGGAGAGGAGAGAGAGGAGAGAGAGAGAGAGAGAGGAGAGATAGAGAGAGAGAGAGGGAGGGGAGGTGAGACGGAAAAGTAGCTTTCACTTAACCCATTCAACTCCGATGACAAGATGTCTTGTCATTTGGTCAAATAAAACAAAAAATCATAAAACACCAAAATGTTTGATCAAACACCAGAAAAATATGACGTCAGTCCTCGCTTCGCTGCGAGCGAAGCGAGGATTGACGTCATATTTTTCTGGTGTTTGATCAAACATTTTGGTGTTTTATGATTTTTTGTTTTATTTGACCAAATGACAAGACATCTTGTCATCGGAGTTGTATGGGTTAAATGAAACCACAATAGACGTACAACCTGTGCCTGTCGTGAGAGGATATCTGCATATATGCATAAGCGTTTTTTCATATGTTGTCAATTAATCAATCCTTTATGCAGGCTAGTCTTCCCACAAGTGTCGGAAGACTAGCCTGCATAAAGAATTTGATGAAATACAGTAAATACCACGTTCCACCCGGATGCCCTCGGCGGAACGACTGGGCCGTGAACTAAGTCGTTTCGTTTTGAAGGGTCAGGATAACGTGATGGTACGATCTTCGTCTTGGAAGACGCAAGCCGCTCAGGCGAGGGTTCGAATCCCAGCAGATGAGTTTATTTCCTTATATATATATGTATATATATATATATATATATATATATATATATATATATATACATAGTGTGTGTGTGCGCGCGCGCGCATGTGTATGTGTGTATGTTTGTGTGTGTGTGTGCGCGCGCGCACGTATGTATGTGTGTATGTTTGTGTGTGTGTGTGGACTGGTGTGCGTGTATTGGTACGTGTTTGCATGTTTATGTTTGTGTTTCATATAATGCGCTCATTCTTAAACAGCTGCAGAAAAAGACGATAATAATGTCACGCACTGAAAATAGCAATACTTATGTTTTGTTTAGCAAATATCATACAAGCTGCAGAGTTAATCTTCAGAAATGAAAAATAAAGTCGCTTTGTTGACGTTTTGAAACAGAATATAGTTTATATATATTCTTTTTATTTCTTTCGCTACATATGACGAGTAATGATTTGGTGAATATCATTGGTACTAGCATGTCATTTGTAGTTTCAGTTCCACCCAATTCATGAAGTAAATTACATTTTACCAAAAGAAAAAAAAAAAAAAATCAACACAACCACCATTTCAGTAGTTCATCTGAGTCGAAGATTATATCAGAAAAAGAAGATGGAGGGAAAATAAGGCACCACAATCCTACAAATTAAGTCATTAAATACATCTATAAGGAAATACTGCTTATTTACTATAAATTGTATTTGACTTGTTATAGATGTATTCACATCTTGGCCTATTCTTATTCTTTGAATTTTCCTTTCATAAGTCGAGAGTATTTGTTACCATGTCCAATCTCACGGTAAGAGAAAACTGGCCAAATATGGTTCAAGTTGCGACTCTCACCACTCCACTCCCAAGAAATGGGAAGTGAGAAACCCATGGTAAGGCAAAGCCCTGTCAGTTGCTGTAAGCCGGTTTTTTTTTCCGATCTTTGGGTCGCCTCCTCGCTTGGCCAGGGCTGTCGCAAACCAGCGCAAGAAGCCCGAAGCGGGTCCCGTAAACGAACTCCCGACCACCTGCTCATGAGTTCGACACGGTATCCACTGGGCTACCGCACATTTTGACAATATTTCTCAAGATACCGTAAATGGTGGTTAGCGAGATCACCCATATTATTTATTGATGTATCTTATTTCCTTATATATGTGTTCTTATTTATTTACTGGTTAGATTAAATATTTCTGCATTTATCTGTTTATTTTGTTATGCATCTATTCAGTCACCTTGTTGGGTAGTTAGTTAATTAGTTATCAAATTAGTTATTTAGCTAGTAAGTTACTTCGGATTTAGTTAGTTAATCAGTAGACAGCTAGTGGGTTAGTCAGCTAGTTTGTATAGTTGTTAGTTGGTTAGTTACTCTATTAATTATATTTTTCTTAATTATTTCTGTCTGACTATTACTTATTATCTATTTATTCATTTGTTTGTTTTTTATAATACACACTCAAACACATATAAAGTATATATAAATATATATATATATATATATATATATATATATATATATATATATATATATAAGATTGAAGGTGAAAGAAGTTGACGAGGAGAAATGGGAGACATTTACGCCTTAACGATTCGACCCGTAGGGTCTTGATCACAAAGCTAACAGCTCAAACGTAACCGGTTATTGTATACACATATATATGTATATATATATGGGACGCTTCGGAGAGCTTGTTATTTTATCTGCGTATTCTTTTATTATTGATAAGCTTGTGGCTTTTGCTAAACATATAAATCCTTCTCTATGGTTAATGTTGTTATTAGTGTTGATATATGCTGCCTCAATTGTCTTCCTTAGTTTCTTGGATGATCCTTTATTTAATACGGTTGTGTTGTTCCAGTCTGGAAGGTGACCATGTTTATCCACATGTATTACTATGGAGTTAGATGTCCTATGGGTTTTTACGTCATTTTTATGTTCATTTATCCTTTTATTAAGTCCGGGACCAGATTCACCAAAATATGAAGAAGGACAGCTTTTACACGGAATTTTATAAACAACGCTGTTTTCATTAGTGGGATTATTGTCGCTACGTGTTACCAAATGTCCTACTTTGCTACCTGACGTCCTGGCTATTTTGATGCCCGCTTTTAGGAGAAAAGTGTCTAGGTATGAATTAACATTAGAGTTTGGTACTGTGATATATTTGGTTTCATTATTACATTTATTATCATTTTTATTTTTATTTTCATCTTTACTTTTGTTAATTATTTCTTTGGTTTTCTTTTTCAACCTACATAAGAGACCTTTTGGATATTTGAGTTTGATGAAAGTCTCAGTAATATGTTGTAATTCAGGATCTAGAAATTCTTTACTGCATATACGAAATGCTCTGAGGAAGAAACCAATTATAATACCTGTTTTAACGAAAACAGCGTTGTTTATAAAATCCCGTGTAAAAGCTGTCCTTCTTCATATTTTGGTGAATCTGGTCCCGGACTTAATAAAAGGATAAATTGAACATAAAAATGACGTAAAAGCCCATAGGACATCTAACTCCATAGTAATACATGTGGATAAACATGGTCACCTTCCAGACTGGAACAACACAACCGTATTAAATAAAGGATCATCCAAGAAACTAAGGAAGACAATTGAGGCAGCATATATCAACACTAATAACAACATTAACCATAGAGAAGGATTTATATGTTTAGCAAAAGCCACAAGCTTATTAATAATAAAAGAATACGCAGATAAAATAACAAGCTCTCCGAAGCGTCCCATAAGATGACCCGTCCGTGTATAAAATATCCGGTTACGTTTGAGCTGTTAGCTTTGTGATCAAGACCCTACGGGTCGAAACGTTAAGGCGTAAATGTCTCCCATTTCTCCTCGTCAACTTCTTTCACCTTCAATCTTATTTGTCATAATATAGTCAATAATATATATATGAGAGAGAGAATGAGAGAGAGCGGGGGGCAAAATGCTTTCTCGTTTGATATATTTGAGTAAATTTGACAATAATATATGCATCTCATTCCTATTATACATGTATATTTGCATCCACTCACGCTCATAAATAAGTCATGTAATCATCAGTTGCATTAGCTGTAAAGAGATATTTTTCGACTGCAATATTATATATATATATATATATATATATATATATATACTTTTTTTATCTTTTGTGTGAACCTATAATTATGCGTCTGTCATCACATCTGTAGTACTGTCTACCTTTCGCTACCAAAGTCATGCATTTCCTTTTCCTTCAATTTTAGTTTTTCCTCCCTTCAGTGTGAAAACTTATTCTTTATACTTAATTCTTTGATCGGGTAAGCTAAGATAAAAAGCGAAGTAAATGGGTGAAGGAGGGAACTGGGATGGGTGTGGATGGGTGTATACATTGGATGGCTGCCTTCCTTATATGGGAGAAAAAGGCTTTTGTTATATATATACATAGATATTTATATATATATATATAATTATATATATATATATATATATATATATATATACATATATATATATATTTATATATATATATGTATATATACATATATATATACATATATATATCAACAAATATATATATATATATATAATATATATATATACATATATAAATATTTATGTTGATATATATATATAATATATATATATATATATATATATAATTATAATTATTTGTTGTTTTCGTGAACGAGTGAGATGACCTTTCGATACAGGAAAGATGACGCGGAGAAAGACTTTTGTTATATAGATAGATATGTAGAGTTCCCTCATGTTTTCGTGAATGAGTAAAAAGCCTTTTCACCACACGAAGGTGACGCGGAGGTAGATGAAATCGCCTGGCGACAGCCAGACTGTAGAGTAAAAGTTCCACTTGGGAGGGAAAGTTTCTTAACACCTTCGGAACTAGGACTCGCTTCACATACTCTATTCCAGCCCAAGGACGGACGACCTTGATATAATTGAAATTGGAGGTGGGGCTCGATCGCTGGGGACCCTATTCCCCTCACCTGGATAAAATTGTTTGTCCTCTAGCCAGAACAAATCGAACCAAGTGTATCACCTGCTGTGAAGAGAGAGAGAGAGAAAGAGAGAGAGGGGGAGAGAGAGAGGGGGGTGAAAGAGGGGAGAGAGAGCGAGAGGAGAGAGAGAGACAGACAGAAAGAGAGAGATAGAGAGATAGAGAGAGAGAGATAGAGAGAGAGACAGAAAGAGAGAGAGAGAGAGAGAGAGAGGAGAGAGAGAGGAGAGAGAGAGAGAGAGAGAGAGAGGGAGGGGAGGTGAAACGGAAAAGTAGCTTTCACTTAAATGAAACCACAATAGACGTACAACCTGTGCCTGTCGTGAGAGGATATCTGCATATATGCATAAGCGTTTTTTCATATGTTGTCAATTAATCAATCCTTTATGCAGGCTAGTCTTCCCACAAGTGTCGGAAGACTAGCCTGCATAAAGGATTTGATGAAATACAGTACATACCACGTTCCACCCGGGTGCCCTCGGCGGAACGACTGGGCCGTGAACTAAGTCGTTTCGTTTTGAAGGGTCAGGATGGCGTGATGGTACGATCTTCGTCTTGTAAGACGCAAGCCGCTCAGGCGAGGGTTCGAATCCCAGTAGATGAGTTTATTTCCACATATATATATATATATATATATATATATATATATGTATATATATATATATATGTGTGTGTGTGTGTGTGTGTGTGTGTGTGTGTGTGTGTATGCGTGCTCACATGTGTGTGTGTATGTTTATGTGTGTGTGTGGACTGGTGTGAGTGAATTGGTACGTGTTTGCATGTTTATGTTTGTGTTT
This sequence comes from Oratosquilla oratoria, assembly GCF_046742065.1. Taxonomy (NCBI): domain Eukaryota; kingdom Metazoa; phylum Arthropoda; class Malacostraca; order Stomatopoda; family Squillidae; genus Oratosquilla; species Oratosquilla oratoria. The sequence goes on along the minus strand of NC_134792.1, from coordinate 49,897,683 downwards.
CATATAATGCGCTCATTCTTAAACAGCTGCAGAAAAAAGACAATAATAATGTCACGCACTGAAAATAGCAATACTTATGTTTTGTTTAGCAAATATCATACAAGCTGCAGATTTAATCTTCAGAAATGAAAAATAAAGTCTCTTTGTTGACGTTTTGAGACAAAATATAGTTGATATACATTCTTTTTTTTTTCTTTCGCTACATATGACGAGTAATGATTTGGTGAATATCATTGGTACTAGCATGTCGGTTGCAGTTTCAGTTCCGTCCAATTCATGAAGTAAATCACATTTTTACCATAAAAATAGCTTGTAAAATTTCAACACAACCACCATTAGAGTATCATCTGAATAAGTTAATTCGGATTTAGTTAACTAATCAGTTGACAGTGGGTTAGTCAGCTAGTTTGTTTGAATGGTTGTTTGTTGGTTATATAGTCTATTCATTACTTATATTTTTCTTAATAATTTCTGTCTGACTATTACTTATCTATTTATTCATTTGTTTGTTGTCCATAATACATCCTCAAATACACACACACACACACATTAAGTATATATATATATATATATATATATATTATATATATATATATATATATATATATATATATATAAGAGGGAATGAGAGAGCGGGGGGGCAAAATGCTCATAAATAAGTCATGTAATCATCAGTTGCATTAGCTGTAAAGAGATATTTTTCGACTGCAATATATATATATATATGTATATATATGTATATATTTATTGATGAAGAAATCAGAAATGTTTTTAACATTGGGCTAGAATTAAGATACCCTAAGCAATTCCTTGATATTGCTTAAAATTTTGCAAGGAAATCTTTTTTAACTCCTCAGCCTAAATCACCTTTCAATTATCATAATGTTTTAATTTTACCATTTCAAGAAAATTTGTTAAGTATCACAGAATTATTAAAAAGATTTAACGTAGAGGTAGTTTTTAAACATGATAGTACAGTAAAACATAAACTCATCAACAATAGTATTGAAATTAAAAAAGGATGCATTTATAAAATTCCTTGCAAAATGTGTAATCAATTTTACATAGGTCAAACTGCCAAACCCTTAAACATTAGAATTGAACAACACAAGAAAAATGTTAGGGATGGCAATCATTCTAGTGGTATATTCAAGCATATTGAATTAAATAATCATCCAGTTGATTGGGGTAATGCCCAGGCAATCTATTATACCAACAACATAATAGCAAGAAATTTAATAGAGTGCAGTTTGATTCATACCACCAGTAATCAAAATACCAACCTACATAAAGGCTTGTACAAACTTGATAATTTCATTTGTCAAGAAATTAGTAAGATAATATCAGGTAAAATGTACCCAACGAATTGACCTAATGTCGCCCTATATCATTAGGAGAAACAGTGACCCTGGCGACTGTGACCTGATGTCGCCCCACCATCTTAAGATAATTGACAATGACCTTCCGCTCTCCAGGGGGTAATTGGTCGCTACACTTATTCAAACTGTCCTTGTTCCTTTGTATCATGTATATATTTTCTATGAAGATGTAATATACGAAAGCGCTCTGCTTCGTTAGTTTCTTTTTTCCAAGTGGTCTACTTTGCATAAGTGAACACACGTACCCGTGTTCTTATTAGCATATATATATATATATATATATATATATATATATTATATATATATATGTATATATATATATACATGTATATATATTATTTTTTTTTTCTTAACTTTTGTGTGAACCTATAATTCTGATGCATCTGTCATCACTTATGTAGTACTATTCACCTTTCGCTACCAAAGTCATGCATTTCCTTTTCCTTCAATTTTAGTTTTTCCTTCCTTCAGTGTGAAAACTTATTCTTTATACTGAATTCTTTGATCGGGTAAGCTAAGATAAAAAGCGAAGTACATGGGTGAAGGAGGGGACTGGGATGGGTGTGGATGGGTGTATAGAATGGGTGAATACCTTCCTTATATGGAAGAAAAAGTCTTTTGTTATATAGATACATAAAAAAAAAAAAAAAAAAATCATGATCGTAAAATTTCAACACAACCACCATTTCAGTAGTTCATCTGAGTCGAAGATTGTATCAGAAAAAGAAGAAGGAGGGAAAATAAGGCACCACAATCCTACAAATTAAGTCATTAAATACATCTATAAGGAAATACTGCTTATTTACTATAAATTGTATTTGACTTGTTATAGACGTATTCACATCTTGGCCTATTTCTTTTTTTTTTTTCCTTTCATAAGTCGAGAGTATTTGTTACCATGTCCAATCTCACGGTAAGAGAAAACTGGCCAAATATGGTTCAAGTTGCGACTCTTACCACTCCACTCTCAAGAAGTGGGAAGTGAGAAACCCATGGTAAAGCAAAGCCCTGTCAGTTGCCGCAAGCAGTTTTTTTTTTTCGATCTTTGGGTCGCCTCCTCGCTTGGCCTGGACTGTCACGAACCTGCGCAAGAAGCCCGCAGCGGGTCCCGGTAGACGAACTCCCGATCACCTGCTAATGAGTTCGACACGGTATCCACTGGCCTACCGCGCATTTTGACAATTTATCTCAAGATACCGTAAATGGTGGTTAGCGAGAGCACTGATACTGTTTATTGATGCATCTTATTTCCTTATATATGTGTTCATATTCATTTACTGGTTAGATTACCTATTTCTGCAATCATCTATTCATTTTGTTATCCATCTATTTAGTCGCCTAGTTGGGTAGTTAATTAATTAGTTAACAAATTAGTTATTTAGCTAGTAAGTTAATTCGGATTTAGTTAATCAGTTGACAGTTAGTGGGTTAGTGGGTTAGTTACTCTATTAATTAGTTATATTTTTCTTAATTATTTCTGTCTGACTATTACTTATTATCTATTTATTAATTAGTATGTTTTTCATAATACACCCTTAAACATACACACACACACATATAAAGTATATATATATATATGTATATTAATGAGAATGAGAGAGAGCGGTGGGGCCAAAATGCTTTCTCGTTTGATACATTTGAGTAAATTTGACAATAATATATGCATCTCATTCCTATTATACATGTATATTTGCATCCACTCACGCTCATAAATAAGTCATGTAATCATCAGTTGCATTAGCTGTAAAGAGATATTTTTCGACTGCAATATACATTATATATATATATATATATATATATATATTATATGTATATATATTATATTTTTTCTTAACTTTTGTGTGAACCTATAATTCTGATGCATCTGTCATCACTTATGTAGTACTATTCACCTTTCGCTACCAAAGTCATGCAAGTCCTTTTCCTTCAACTTTAGTTTTTCCTTCCTTCAGCTTGAAAAATTATTCTTTATACTTAATTCTTTGATCGGGTACGCTAAGATAAAAAGCGAAGTAAATGGGTGAAGGAGGGGGACTGGGATGGGTATGGATGGGTGCATACAATGGATGAATACCTTTCTTATATGGGAGAATAAGCCTTTTGTTATATAGATAGATATGTAGAATTATTTGATGTTTTCGTGAAGAAGTGAGATGTATACCTTGGTTGGCTACCTTCCTTATAAGGGAGAATAATCCTTTTGTTGTATAGATATGTAGAATTATTTGATGTTTTCGTGAACAAGGGAGATGACCTTTCGATACAGATAAGATGACGCAAAGAAAGACTTTTGTTATATAGATAGATATGTAGAGTTGAGTGGAAGGGCGGTGAGTTAAACACAAGAAACCAGGAATGTCCTGGTAAGGACGAAACGTCAGTGAAGAAAACTCCAACTGTTCTCTGTGTTTAACTCACCACCCTTCCACTCATTTGTCTTTCATACTTCAATATGTAGAGTTCCCTGATGTTTTCGTGAACGAGTACGAGGCCTTTTCACCACACGTAAGGAGACGCGGAGGTAAGTAAAATCGCCTGGCGACAGCCAGAATTTAAAGTAAAAGTTCCACTTGGGAGGGAAGGTTTCTTAACAACTTCGGTACTAGGACTCGCTTCACATACTCTATTCCGGCCCAAGGATGGACGACCTCGATATAATTGAAATTGAAGGTGAGGCTCGATGGCTGGGACCCTATTCCCCTGGTGATCTTCCCCTCACCTCAATAAAATCGTTTGTCCTATAGCCAGAATAAATCGAACCAAGTGTATCACCTGCTGTGAAAAGAAAGAGAGAAAGAGAAAGAGAGGGGGGAGAGAAAGGGGGTGAAAGGGAGGAGAGAGAGAGAGAGAGAGGGGAGGGAAAGAGAGGAGAGAGAGAGAGAGAGAGAGAGAGAGAGAGAGAGAGAGAGAAAGAGAGAAAGAGAGAGAGGGGGGGGCGAGAGGTGAAACGGAAAAGTCACTTTCACTTAAATGAAACGGCAATAGACGTACAACCTGTGCCTGTCGTGAGAGGATATCTATATATATATATATATATGCAAAAGCGTTTTTATATTTTATCAATTAATCAATTTATTTTTATGCATATTATGTACAGGATTAGATCAAGACGAGTATCCTTATTGTGGGGCTATTTCCACATAATCTAAACAATGTGACCCATATTACACTCCACTGGTCTTCAGGAAGATGAAAATGATAATGATGACGGCTATTTCTACATAATATAAACAATGTGACCCTTACTACACTAAACTGGTCATCAGGAAAATGGAAGTAGAGGTGGTGGTGGAGGTAATATTGATGATGAAAATGATGATGATGATGGTGGTGGTGATGATAAAAATGATGATGATTATCGTTATTGTTATTATTGTTATTATTACTGTCATCATCATCATTATGTCCAGGTCAACACTACATACCCTAATTACATAGTACCCAAAGGGTTCATGGAAACCATTTGCCCCAAATTGAGATAACCAACTCTCCACAACGACGAAGTACACCATTTTCGAAAACATACGAAGAGTGTCCAGAGGACTTGAGGGAGTGCCAACAATGACCACCAACTCGAAGGCCATTTTTCAGGTCTTCGGCAAAGCCCTTCGTGCGGCTTCGAAGAAGCTTTGCCAGGCTTTGCGAACTATTTGCTGCTGTGAAGCCTCAGCACAGCGAGCCTCACAGGACAAAATGACACTGGTAGACTTCGAGGAAAGGAAGGTTATTGGTGGTAAAGAAGGATTCCTGC
>NC_134792.1:49880053-49887553 GCF_046742065.1 Oratosquilla oratoria | reverse complement strand
GTGGGGTGAGAGGTGAAACGGAAAAGTAGCTTTCACTTAAATGAAACCACAATAGACGTACAACCTATGCCTGTCGTCAGAGGATATCTACATATATGCATAAGCGTTTTTTTTTCGTATGTTATCAATTAATCAATCTATTTTTGATGCATATTATGTACAGAATTAGATCAACACGAGTATCCTTATTGTGGGGCTATTTCCACATCATTTAAACAATGTGACCCATATTACACTACAATGGTCTTCAGGAAGATGAACATGATAAAGATGACGGCTATTTCTACACAATACAAACAATGTGACCTTTAATACACTAAACTGGTCATCAGGTAGATGGAAGTAGAGGTAGTGTTGGAGGTGATGATGATGATGATGATGATGATGATGATAATTATGATGATGGTGGTGGTGATGATAAAAATGATGATTATCGTTATTGTTATTATCATTGTCATCATCATCATCATTATGTCCAGGTCAACACTACATACCCTAAAGTAATTGCATAGTACACAAAGGGTTCATGGACACCATTTGCCCCAAATTGAGATAACCAACTCGCCACAACGACCAAGTACACCATTTTCGAAAACATACGAAGAGTGTCCAGAGGATTTGAGGGAGTGCCAACAATGACCACCAGCTCGAAGGCCATTTTTCAGATCTTCGGGAAAGCCCTTCGTGCGGCTTCGAAGAAGCTGCGCCAGGCTTTGCGAACCATTTGCTGCTGTGAAGCCTCAGCAAAGCGAGCTTCAGAGGACACGATGGCACAGATACACTTCGAGGAAAGGGAAGTTAATAGTAGTAAAGAAGGACTCCTGCAACCGGAAGACAGGAAGAACCTTCTCGAAGAACGAGAGACGCTTCAAGAAATCCAGAAGACTTCTGTCTCTCATGAAGACTCTTCCCAACGGTCTTCCGACAGGACACAAGAGACTAAAGTAACTGAAGAGGCTCCTACTCCTCCTGAAGAAGTATGCAAGGAGGACATCGTGGACATGAAAAAACAAAAGGAGAACGATTCCACTGCATCCACGGAAAGCACTGCAGTGCTTCAAAAACCTTCTGAGGATGAAAAGGAAGACCAGGAAACAGAGGAGAAAAGAATTCCCTCAACTTCCGCGATTGACTCCGTTCCAAAATCGTTCCAAAATCCGATGGAGGATTTGGAAAGTATGTCCACCCACAAGGCCATAAGGAAAATGGCCGAATCTGCAAGTGAGCCTCACATCAACACTGCATCCATGGAAATCACTGGAATGCTTCAAAAGCCTTCTGAGGGTGAAAAGAAAGACCCAGAAGCAGAGGAGGAAAGAGTGCCCTCAACTTCCGAGATTGGCCCCGTTCAAAAATCGTTCCAAAATCCGATGGAGGACTTAGGGAGAATGTCCACCCACAAGGAACGACGAACTCGGAAATATAAGACCTATTTGGCAGAAGTCAAGAGGGAAGAGTTTGGTACAGAGCCTCAAACCAACTCTGCACTTCAACGAAAAGCCAAAAGGAAAATGGCCCAATCTGCAGGAAAGCCTCACATCAACTCAAGCCACACACCAGACCAGCATCGGACTGGTAACAACACCAAAACCAGAGGCCACAACAATCATAAAAAAAATCAATACAATTATCATTCAAATCATGATAACAACACCCATCACCAGTACCACCAAAACCACGATACTAGGAGGGGCCAGGTACACAACACGAGGCAAATGGTGTACTACAACTACCCTAGCTACCACTACAACGCCCGAGGCATTCACGACTACGATACCATGAGGGGCCAGGTATACAACTCGAGGCAAATGGTGTACTACGACTACCCGAACTACTACTACTACAACGCCCGAGGCATTCACGAAGAGGACCAAAGCACTCCAAACCCTTACTATCGCGGTCAAAACCAAAATCGAAGACGTCTTCGACATTAAGATTTTAAAGAAAAATGGCCTATAAACTAATTCCAATCAAGTCGGCACGATTCATAACAGGAAAATCATAAAATCCTCCACCAGACCATGTACTACGGCGAATACTATATGTGCTTATACAATAAAAATTATCTACATAATAAAAAATTCCTGTTGATATAGATCTATATCAGCCCTGATGTTTTCGTGAACGAGTACGAGGCCTTTTCACCACATGTAAGGTGACGCGGAGGTAAATAAAATCGCCTGGCGACAGCCAGAATGTAAAGTAAAAGTTCCACTTGGGAGGGAAGGTTTCTTAACACTTTCGGTACTAGGACTCGCTTCACATACTCTATTCCAGTCCAAGGACGGACGACCTTGATGTGATTGAAATTGGAGGTGGGGCTCGATCGCTGTGGGATTCCATTCCCCTGGGGATCTTCCCCTCAGCTGAATAAAATAGTTTGTCCTCTTGCCAGAATAAACCGAACTAAGTGTGTCACCAGCTGTGAAGTGAGAGAAGGAGAGAGAGAGAGAGGAGAGAGAGAGAGAGAGAGAGAGGAGAGAGAGAGAGAGAGAGAGAGGGGGGGAGGTGAAACGGAAAAGTCACTTTCACTTAAAGGAAACCACAATAGACGTACAACCTGTGCCTGTCGTGAGAGGATATCTGCATATATGCATAAGCGTTTTTTCATATGTTGTCAATTAATCAATCCTTTATGCAGGCTAGTCTTCCCACAAGTGTCGGAAGACTAGCCTGCATAAAGGATTTGATGAAATACAGTACATACCACGTTCCACCCGGGTGCCCTCGGCGGAACGACTGGGCCGTGAGCTAAGTCGTTTCGTTTTGAAGGGTCAGGATGGCGTGATGGTACGATCTTCGTCTTGTAAGACGCAAGCCGCTCAGGCGAGGGTTCGAATCCCAGTAGATGAGTTTATTTCCATATATTATATATATATATATATATATATATATATATATATATATATATATATATATATATATATATACATATCTTCAATCTTTACGGGCCACGTAGAGCAGGAAGGACATCTTCCCGACTGGCAACAGGCAGAGGTAGTAAAGAAAGGTCTATCAAAAAGACAAAGGAAAGTGATTGAAGCTTATACATTACAACCAATGCCAACATCAACCAAAAAGTAGGGGATATAAAATGGGAAAAATTCACAGCTAAATACGCAGCCATAAGAACCGGCCCCAGAACAGCGCCCACATAGAACGGCAAACTCTATCCGGTGCCCAAACGTCCGAACTTTCTGGGTTGAGGGCATGAGGCCGGTCGGTTCGCATTTTTATAATTATTCTTTATCATATTTCTTTGGCATTTATCTATTCATTGTTATATTCTTGTTTCATTTTATATTGCTTAATTTTACGTAAAGATTAAAGATTAAATTACATTACTATTTATTATCTTATGTCATACAATGATGTGTCAAAAAGAACGTTGCCCACTATCTCATTATTATTATTGTTATTATTTTTTTTTTTTTTGTCCGAATATGTTATTATCCATTTATTTCCTTATTTATCATTTACCATATGTCAAACTGTACCATATATATATTTTTGACAACATCCTGTCATACAACGACAAGCGATGAGATATCATGTCACTTTAAATCAGCACATTATTATTATTTTTATCTTTATTACTATTATTATTATTATTATTATCTTTACTTTCATATTCATTTTATTCTATTTGTCTGGATATTTATCTTTATATTATTTCATACTATAAGTTATCTTATGGCACTTTTTAGGATTCCCACATCTCACACCACTCACTTACACTATTACACCCTCGGTCAACATTCCGCACACACCGGAGCTGTTTTATAATAACATCACAAAAATTCATTGTATACTGTACTATAACTATTGTTCATTGTATTTTTTTTTTTTAAATTATATAAACCATTGTACAACCAAAACGGAACCCACCTCCAAGGAGGGAACGCGGTCCTACTCAGACTATGTACGGTATACCGCCAGCTTCACTCCAGAGTCACATTCCTCTGAAGAAGCATAGAGCGAAACCGGTCAGGAATAAACTCAGGAACTCGGAACTAGACCCGTGACTTCTTTTTCCACATTCATCAACTTGTCACAATGTACCAACATATATATGTATATATATGTGTATATATGTATATATATATATGTATATATATATATATATATATATATATATATATATATATATATATTTCAACTTTTGTATGAACCTATAATTCTGATGCATGTTCACCTTTCGCTACCAAAGTCATGCATTTCCTTTTCCTTCAATTTCAGTTTTTCCTTCCTTCGGTGTGAAAACTTATTCTCTATACTTAATTCTTTGATCGGGCAAGCTAAGATAAAAAGCGAAGTAAATGGGTAAAAGAGGGGACTGAGATGGGTGTGGATGGGTGTATACATTGGGTGAATACCTTTCTTATAAGGGAGAAAAAGGCTTTTGTTATATACTCGTAGATAGATATGTAGAATTATTTGACGTTTTCGTGAAGGAGTGAGATGACCTTTCGATACAGGTAAGATGACGCAAAGAAAGACTTTTGTTATATAGATAGATATGTAGAGTTGAGCGGAAGGGCGGTGAGTTAAACACAGAGAACAGTTGGAGTTTTATTCACTGACGTTTCGTCCTTACCAGGACATTCCTGGTAAGAGCTAAACGTCAATGAATAAAACTCCAACAATTCTCTGTGTTTAACTCACCGCCCTTCCACTCATTTGTCTTCCATACTTCAATATGTAGAGTTCCCTGATGCTTTCGTGAATGAGTACGAGGCCTTTTCACCACACGTAAGGAGACGCGGAGGTAAATAAAATCGCCTGGCGACAGCCAGAGTATAGAGTAAAAGTTCCACTTGGGGGGGAAGGTTTCTTAACACCTTTGGTACTAGGACTCGCTTCACATACTCTATTCCAGCCCAAAGACGGACGACCTTGATATAATTGAAATTGGAGGTGGGGCTCGATCGCTGGGACCCTATTCCCCTGGGGATCTTCTCCTCAGCTGAATAAAATTGTTTGTTCTCTAGCCAGAATAAATCGAACCAAGTGTATCACCTGCTGTGAAAAATGAGAAAGAGAGAGAGGAGGGAGAGAGAGGGGGTGAAAGGGAGGAGAGAGAGAGAGAGGGGGAGAGAGTGGAGAGAGAGAGAGAGAGAGAGAGAGAGAGAGAGAGAGAGAGAGAGAGAGAGAGAGAGAGAGAGAGAGAGAGAGAGAGAGAGAGAGAGAGAGAGAGAGAGAGAGAGAGAGGAGAGAGAGAGAGAGAGAGAGAGAGAGAGAGAGAGAGAGGGGGGTGAGAGGTGAAACGGAAAAGTAGCTTTCACTTAAATGAAACCACAATAGACGTACAGCCTATGCCTGTCGTCAGAGGATATCTACATATATGCATAAGCGTTTTTTTCGTATGTTATCAATTAATCAATTTATTTTTGATGCATATTATGTACAGGATTAGATCAACACGAGTATCCTTATTGTGGGGCTATTTCCACATAATTTAAACAATGTGACCCATATTACACTACACTGGTCTTCAGGAAGATGAAAATGATAATGATGACGGCTATTTCTACATAATATAAACAATGTGACTCTTACTACACTAAACTGGTCATCAGGAAGGTGGAAGTAGAGGTGGTGGTGGAGGTGATGTTGATGATGATAATGATGATGATAATGATGATGATGATGATGATTATGATGATGGTGGTGGTGATAAAAATGATGATTATCGTTATTGTTATTATTGTTATTATCACTGTCATCATCATTATCAATATGTCCAGGTAAACACTACATACCCTAAAGTAATTACACATAGTACCCAAAGGGTTCATGGAAACCATTTGCCCCAAACTGAGATAACCAACTCGCAACAACGACGAAGTACACCATTTTCGAAAACAAACGAAGAGTGTCCAGAGGATTTGAGGGAGTGCCAACAATGACCACCAGCTCGAAGGCCATTTTTCAGGTCTTCGGCAAAGCCCTTCGTGCGGCTTCGAAGAAGCTTTGCCAGGCTTTGCCAACCATTTGCTGCTATGAAGCCTCAGCAAAGCGAGCTTCAGAGGACACGATGGCACAAATACACTTCGAGAAAAGGGAAGTTAATAGTAGTAACGAAGAACTCCTGCAACCCGAAGACAGGAAGAACATTCTCGTGGAACAAGAGACGCTTCAAGAAATCCAGAAGACTTCTGTCTCTCATGAAGACTCTTCCCAACGGTCTTCCGACAGGACTCAAGAGCCCAAAGTAACTGAAGAGGCTCCTACTCCTCCTGAAGAAGTATGCATGGAGGACATCGTGGACATGGAAAGACAAAAGGAAGACAATTTCACTGCATCCACGGAAAGCACTGCAATTCTTCAAAAGCCTTCTGAGGGTGAAAAGGAAGACCCGGAAACAGAGGAGAAAAGAATTCCCTCAACTTCAGAGATTGGCCCCGTACAAAAATCGTTCCAAAATCCGATGGAGGACTTGGAAAGTATGTCCACCCACAAGGCCATAAGGAAAATGGCCGAATCTGAAAGAGAGCCTCACATCAACACTGCATCTATGGAAATCACTGCAATGCTTCAAAAGCCTTCTGAGGGTGAAAAGAAAGACCCAGAAGCAGAGGAGGAAAGAGTGCCCTCAACTTCCGAGATTGGCCCCGTTCAAAAATCGTTCCAAAATCCGATGGAGGACTTAGAGAGAATGTCCACCCACAAGGAACGACGAACTCGCAAATATAAGACCTATTTGGCAGAAGTCAAGAGGGAAGAGTTTGGCAAAGAGCCTCAAACCAACTCTGCACTTCAACGAAAAGCCAAAAGGAAAATGGCCCAATCTGCAACAAAGCCTCACATCAACACAAGCCACACACCAGACCACCCTCGGACTGGTAACAACACCAAAACCAGAGGCCACAACAACTATCAAAAAAATCAATACAATTATCATTCAAATCATGATAACAGTACCCATCACCAGTACCACCCAAACCACGATACCAGGAGGGGCCAGGTATGCAACACGAGGCAAAGGGTGTACTACAACTACCCTAGCTACCACTACAACGCCCGAGGCATTCACGACTACGATACCATGAGGGGCCAGGTATACAACTCGAGGCAAATGGTGTACTACGACTACCCGAACTACTACTACTACAACGCCCGAGGCATTCACGAAGAGGACCAAAGCACTCCAAACCCTTACTATCGCGGTCAAAACCAAAATCGAAGACGTCTTCGACATTAAGATTTTAAAGAAAAATGGCCTATAAACTAATTCCAATCAAGTCGGCACGGTTCATAACACGAAAATCATAAAATCCTCCACCAGACCATGTACTACGGCGAATACTATATGTGCTTATACAATGAAAATGATCTACATAATAAAAAATTCCTGTTGATATAGATCTATATCAGCCCTGATGTTTTCGTGAACGAGTACGAGGCCTTTTCACCACATGTAAGGTGACGCGGAGGTAAATAAAATCGCCTGGCGACAGCCAGAATATAAAGTAAAAGTTCCACTTGGGAGGGAAGGTT
>NC_134792.1:49865053-49877553 GCF_046742065.1 Oratosquilla oratoria | reverse complement strand
ATTCTGATGCATCTGTCATCACATTTGTAGTACTATTTACCTTTCGCTACCAAAGTCATGCATTTCCTTTTCATTCAATTTTAGTTTTTCCTTCCTTTAGTGTGAAAACTTATTCTTTATACTTAATTATTTGATCAGGTAAGCTAAGATAAAAAGCGAAGTAAATGTGTGAAGGAGGGGACTGGGATGGGTGTGGATGGGTGCATATAATTGGTGGCTACCTTCCTTATATGGGAGAAAAAGGCTTTTGTTATATACTCGTATATACATATGTAGAATTAATTAATATCCTTTTGTTGTATAGATATGTATAATTATTTGATGTTTTCGTGAACGAGTGAGATGACCTTTCGATACAGGTAAGATGACGCGAAGAAAGATTTTTGTTATATAGATAGATATGTAGAGTTGAGTGGAAGGGCGGTGAGTTAAACACAAGAAACCAGGAATGTCCTGGTAAGGACGAAACGTCAGTGAATGAAACTCCAACTGTTTTCTGTGTTTAACTCACCACCCTTCCACTCATTTGTCTTCCATACTTCAATATGTAGAGTTCCCTGATGTTTTCGTGAACGAGCACGAGGCCTTTTCACCACACGTAAGGTGATGCCGAGGTAAATAAAATCGTCTGGCGACAGCCAGAATATAAAGTAAAAGTTGTACTTGGGAGGGAAGATTTCTTAACACCTTCGGTACTAGGACTCGTTTCACAAATTCTAATCCAGCCCAAGGACGGACGACCTTGATATAATTGAAATTCAAGGTGAGCCTCGATCGCTGGGACCCTATTCCCTTGGGGATATTCTCCTCAGCTGAATAAAATCGTTTGTCCTCTTGCCAGAATAATTCAAACCAGCTGTGAAGAGAGAGAGAGAGAGAGAGAGAGAGAGAGAGAGAGAGAGAGATAGAGAAAGAAAGAGAGAAGAAGAGAGAGACTTACAAATACTTTCTTCACAGAATCTTATAGTTGACACTACTTTCGTAATAGTTTTAGAGTACGTTATCAAACTACAATGTTTTGTGGTCAGACTGAATCTTGACTAAAAGCTTGAAAAGTTAAATGAATTTCAAAGATAAATTAAATTTCTGAAATTATGTTACAATACACTTTCACTTAAATGAAACCACAATAGACGTACAGCCTATGCCTGTCGTGAGAGGATATCTACATATACGCATAAGCGTTTTTTATATGTTATCAATTAATCAATCTATTTTTGATGCATATTGTGCACATGATTAGATCAAGACGAGTATCCTTATTGTGGGGCTATTTCCACATAATATAAACAATGTGATACATATTACACTACACTGGTCTTCAGGATGATGAAAATAATAATGATGACGGCTATTTCTACATGATATAAACAATGTGACCCTTACTACACTAAACCGGTCATCAGGAAGATGGAAGTAGAGGTGGTGGTGGAGGTGACGATGATGATGATAATGATGATGATGATGATGATTATGATGATGGTGATGATTATGATGATGGTGGTGATGATAAAAATGATGATGATTATCGTTATTGTTATTATCATTGTCATCATCATCATCATTATCAATATGTCCAGGTCAACACTACATACCCTAAAGTAATTGCATAGTACCCAAAGGGTTCATGGAAACCATTTGCCCCAAATTGAGATAACCAACTCGCAACAACGACGAAGTACACCATTTTCGAAAACAAACGAAGAGTGTCCAGAGGATTTGAGGGAGTGCCAACAATGACCACCAACTCGAAGGCCATTTTTCAGGTCTTCGGCAAAGCCCTTCGTGCGGCTTCGAAGAAGCTTCGCCGGGCTTTGGGAACCATTTGCTGCTGTGAAGCCTCAGCAAAGCGAGCTTCAGAGGACACGATGGCACAGATACACTTCGAGGAAAGGGAAGTGAATGGTGGTAAAGAAGAACTCCTGCAACACGAAGACAGGAGGAACCTTCTCGAAGAACGAGAGACGCTTCAACAGATCCAGAAGACTTCTGTCTCTCATGAAGACTCTTCCCAACGGTCTTCCGACAGGACACAAGAGACTAAAGTAACTGAAGAGGCTCCTACTCCTCCTGAAGAAGTATGCAAGGAGGACATCGTGGACATGGAGAAACAAGAGGAAAACGATTCCATTGCATCCACGGAAAGCACTGGAATGCTTCAATAGCCTTCTGAGGGTGAAAAGAAAGACCCGGAAACAGAGGAGGAAAGAGTGCCCTCAACTTCCGCGATTGACTCCGTTCCAAAACAGTTCCAAAATCCGATGGAGGATTTGGAAAGTATGTCCACCCACAAGGCCATAAGGAAAATGGCCGAATCTGAGAGAAAGCCTCACATCAACACTGCATCCATGGAAAGCACTGGAATGCTTCAAAAGCCTTCTGAGGGTGAAAAGAAAGACCCAGAGGCAGAGGAAGAAAGAGTGCCCTCAACTTCCGAGATTGGCCCCGTTCAAAAATCGTTCCAAAATCCGATGGAGGACTTAGAGAGAATGTCCACCCACAAGGAACGACGAACTCGGAAATATAAGACCTATTTGGCAGAAGTCAAGAGGGAAGAGTTTGGTAAAGAGCCTCAAACCAACTCTGCACTTCAACGAAAAGCCAAAAGGAAAATGGCCCAATCTGCAAAAAAGCCTCAAATCAACACAAGCCACACACCAGACCACCCTCGGACTGGTAACAACACCAAAACCAGAGGCCACAACAATTATAAAAAAAATCAATACAATTATCATTCAAATCATGATAACAACACCCATCACCAGTACCACCAAAACCACGATACTAGGAGGGGCCAGGTACACAACTCAGGGCAAATGGTGTACTACAACTACCCTAGCTACCACTACAACGCCCGAGGCATTCACGACTACGATACCATGAGGGGCCAGGTATACAACTCGAGGCAAATGGTGTACTACGACTACCCGAACTACTACTACTACTACAACGCCCGAGGCATTCACGAAGAGGACCAAAGCACTCCAAACCCTTACTATCGCGGTCAAAACCAAAATCGAAGACGTCTTCGACATTAAGATTTTTAAGAAAAATGGCCTATAAACTAATTCCACTCAAGTCGGCACGATTCATAACAGGAAAATCATAAAATCCTCCACCAGGCCATGTACTACGGCGAATACTATATGTGCTTATACAATAAAAATTATCTACATAATAAAAAATTCCTGTTGATATAGATCTATATCATCCCTGATGTTTTCGTGAAGGAGTACGAGGCCTTTTCACCACATGTAAGGTGACGCGGAGGTAAATAAAATCGTCTGGCGACAGCCAGAATATAAAGTAAAAGTTCCACTTGGGAGGGAAGGTTTCTTAACACTTTCGGTACTAGGACTCGCTTCACATACTCTATTCCAGTCCAAGGACGGACGACCTTGATGTAATTGAAATTGGAGGTGAGGCTCGATCGCTGGGACCCTATTCCCCTGGGGATCTTCCCCTCAGCTGAATAAAATAGTTTGTCCTTTTGCCAGAATAAATCGAACTGTGTCACCAGCTGTGAAGTGAGAGAAGGAAAGAGAGAGAGAGGAGAGAGAGAGAGAGAGAGAGAGAGAGAGAGAGAGAGAGAGAGAGAGGAGAGAGAGAGAGAGAGAGGGAGGGGAGGTGAAACGGAAAAGTAGCTTTCACTTAAATGAAACCACAATAGACGTACAACCTGTGCCTGTCGTGAGAGGATATCTGCATATATGCATAAGCGTTTTTTCATATGTTGTCAATTAATCAATCCTTTATGCAGGCTAGTCTTCCCACAAGTGTCGGAAGACTAGCCTGCATAAAGGATTTGATGAAATACAGTACATACCACGTTCCACCCGGGTGCCCTCGGCGGAACGACTGGGCCGTGAACTAAGTCGTTTCGTTTTGAAGGGTCAGGATGGCGTGATGGTACGATCTTCGTCTTGTAAGACGCAAGCCGCTCAGGCGAGGGTTCGAATCCCAGTAGATGAGTTTATTTCCATATATATATATATATATATATAGTGTGTGTGTGTGTGTGTGTGTGTGTGTGCGCGCGCACGTATGTATGTGTGTATGTTTGTGTGAGTGGGTGGGATGGTGTGCATGCATTGGTACATGTTTGCATGTTTATGTTTGTGTTTCATATAATGCGCTGCAGAAAAAGACGATAATAATGTCACGCACTGAAAATAGCAATACTTATGTTTTGTTTAGCAAATATCATACAAGCTGCAGAGTTAATCTTCAGAAATGAAAAATAAAGTCGCTTTGTTGACGTTTTGAGACAAAATATAATTTATATACATTCTTTTTATTTCTTTCGCTACATATGACGAGTAATGATTTGGTGAATATCATTGGTACTATCATGTCGGTTGCAGTTTCAGTTCCACCCAATTAATGAAGTAAAAAAAAAAAAAAAAAAAAAAAAACAAGGTCGTAAAATCAACACAACCACCATTTGAGTAGATAATCTGAGTCGAAGATTTCATGAGAAAAAGAAGAAGGAGGGAAAATAAGGCACCACAAAACTACAAATTAAGAGTCATAAACTACATCTATAAGGAAATACTGCTTATTTACTATAAATTGTATTTGACTTGTTACAGACGTATTCACATCTTGGCCTATTTTTTTTTCTTTTAAATTTTCCTTTCATAGGTCGAGAGTATTTGTTACCATGTCCAATCTCACGGTAAGAGAAAACTGGCCAAATATGGTTCAAGTTGCGACTCTTACCACTCCACTCCCAAGAAGTGGGAAGTGGGAAGTGGGAAGTGAGAAACCCATGGTAAGGCAAAGCCCTGTCAGTTGCTGTAAGCCGTTTTTTTTCGATCTTTGGGTCGCCTCCTCGCTTGGCCAGGGCTCTCGCGATTCAGCGCAAGAAGCCCCAAGCGGGCCCCGTAAACGAACTCCCGACCACCTGCTCATGAGTTCGACACGGTATCCACTGGGATACCGCGCATTTTGAATTTTTTTCTCAAAATACCGTAAATGGTGGTTAGCAAGGTCAATGATATTATTTATTGATGTATCTTATTTCCTTATATATGTGTTCCTATTTATTTACTGGTTAGATTAACTATTTCTGCATTTATCTGTTCATTTTATTATGCATCTATTCAATCACCTTGTTGGGTAGTTACTTAATTAGTTATCAAATTAGTTATTTAGCAAGTAAGTTAATTCGGATTTAGTTAGTTAATCAGTAGAGAGCTAGTGGGTTAGTCAGCTAGTTTGTATAATTGCTAGTTCGTTATTTACTCTATCAATTAGTTATATTTTTCTTAATTATTTCTGTCTGACTATTACTTATTATCTATTTATTCATTTGTTTGTTTTTTATAATACACACTCAAACAAACACATATAAAGTATATATATTATATATATATATGAGAATGAGAGAGCGGGGGGCAAAATGCTTTCTCGTTCGATATATTTGAGTAAATTTGACAATAATATATGCATCTCATTCCTATTATACATGTATATTTGCATCCACTCACGCTCATAAATAAGTCATGTAATCATCAGTTGGATTAGCTGTAAAGAGATATTTTTCGACTGCAATATATATACATATATGTATATATATATATATATATATATATATATACATATATATATACATATATATATATATATATATATATACATATATATATATATCTATTCAATCACCTTGTTGGGTAGTTACTTAATTAGTTATCAAATTAGTTATTTAGCTACTAAGTTAATTCGGATTTAGTTAGTTAATCAGTAGAGAGCTAGTGGGTTAGTCAGCTAGTTTGTATAATTGCTAGTTCGTTATTTACTCTATCAATTAGTTATATTTTTCTTAATTATTTCTGTCTGACTATTATTATTTTTTATAATACACACTCAAACAAACACATATAAAGTATATATATTATATATATATATATATATATATATATATATATATATATGAGAATGAGAGAGCGGGGGGCAAAATGCTTTCTCGTTCGATATATTTGAGTAAATTTGACAATAATATATGCATCTCATTCCTATTATACATGTATATTTGCATCCACTCACGCTCATAAATAAGTCATGTAATCATCAGTTGGATAAGCTGTAAAGAGATATTTTTCGACTGCAATATATATACATATATATATATATATATACTTTATATATATATATATGTGTGTGTGTATATATATATTTATATATACATATATATTGCAAAAATAATCACAATAACGCGTGACGAAAAAATATTGCAGAAACCACAGGGAAATTAAAGTCGGAATACTGAACGTTTTCGTCTATTACGACATCCTCAGAGTACAAAGAAAGAAAAAATAGAACACAATATTTATACAGAAGAAAGAAAACTGGGAGAGGTCATAGCCACATAAAACCTTCGGACATTATACATACAACACATTTAATTACAAATGGAAATGTTAATGTTAATTAAAATACATATACATTCATATACACATAGAAATGGTGATAGTAACAAGAAAAAATAATAATAAATAAATAAGATAAGATAAAATAAAAAATAAAAAAAGAACAAAAACCATGTGGCCGAAAGGTCCATAGGACAATTGGTACAATTAGGAAACTAGATACTGCTTTACTATCCTATGATATTGTTTTGTTAAACCAAAACACAAGTAATATTATCATCAAATTGTACAAAAAGAAAAAGAAAAACAATATTTAACAGAAATACAAAAACTGGAAAGGTTATGCCACATAAAACTTTCGGACGTTATACTTACATACACACTCATATACACAGAAATATCAATGGTAACAGTAAATGAAAAAAAAAACATACACAATCATATACACATGGAAATAATAATGGTAATAGTAAAACAAACAAAAAATACAAAAGAACAAAACCTTGTGGCTGAAAGGTCCACAGGACATTTGGTACCATTAGGAAATTTGGTACTGTTTTACTATCCTATTAATTATAAAATTGTCTAGTTTAAATAAACCTAAACTCAAGTTAATATTATTATCAAAATTGTTCTTTATGAAACAGGATTCAATGATGTTCCTATCTAAAGCTGAATTACAATTAACAATTTTCTTAACGTTGTCCCAGTCAATGTTGTGGTTTGTGTCTCTAACATGGACAAAAACCCCACTGGACATTTGGCCCGTCCTTATACTGTACTTATGTTGTTTCATCCTAATATTCAATTCTTTACCTGTTTGGCCAATATAACAGGAGCTACAGTTTTTACAGGGAATACTATAAACACATCCTACATTATTACAAGGGGAATTTTTAATAAGGAGTTCTTTGATGGTACTGTTTTTGAAAATAACATTAATATTAAACTCCTTAAGGATGCGAGGAAGTCTTACAAGATTATCATAAAATGGAATAACTAAAAGATTTTTCTTACAAAAAGTATCTTTTTGGGTTGTATTGAAATAAGACTTCCTGGCCCTATGTTGTGCTTTATCTATAACATATTTTGGATATTTCAAACCCGATGCAATGACATATATTTTTCCTATTTCTTGGTCTAAAAATTCTGGACTACAAATTCTATAAGCTCTTAAAAACATGGATGAAAAAACAGAAACCTTAGTATTAATATGATGTGTAGAATAGAAATGAACATATGACAAAACATTGGTTGGTTTCCTAAAAATGTCAAACCTAAAACATCTATCTTTTCTAATAATAGAAACATCTAAAAATGGCAATTTGTTACCTTGTTCAACCTCAATTTTAAATTTAATAGAAGGCACTAAGTCATTTAAATTAATCAGAAAATTGTCCAAATTAATATCAGTAGGCCAAATACATAAAATGTCATCGACATATCGATACCAGATGACTTTACGGGGGAGAATACAAGGTAACAATTCCCTTTCAAAGAACTCCATATACAAATTGCTTAAAACTGGTGATAAGGGGTTTCCCATAGCCATGCCAAATTTTTGAACATAAAATTCACCATTAAAAACAAATTTAGAGTTAACCACACAAAGTTTAATCAAATCGATAATATTACTTGTGTTTTGGTTTAACAAAACAATATCATAGGATAGTAAAGCAGTATCTAGTTTCCTAATTGTACCAATTGTCCTATGGACCTTTCGGCCACATGGTTTTTGTTCTTTTTTTTATTTTTTATTTTAATTTATTTTATTTATTATTATTATTTTTTCTTGTTACTATCACCATTTCTATGTGTATATGAATGTATATGTATTTTTATTAACATTAACATTTCCATTTGTAATTAAATGTGTTGTATGTATAATGTCCGAAGGTTTTATGTGGCTATGACCTCTCCCAGTTTTCTTTCTTCTGTATAAATATTGTGTTCTATTTTTTCTTTCTTTGTACTCTGAGGATGTCGTAATAGACGAAAACGTTCAGTATTCCGACTTTAATTTCCCTGTGGTTTCTGCAATAACAATATATATATACATACATACATATATAAATATGCCATATATATATATATACATATATATACATATATATACACATATATATACATATATATACACATATATATATACATATATATATACATATATATATATATACATATATATATATATACATATATATATATATACATATATATATATATACATATATATATATATATATATATATATATATATATATATATATACATATATATATATACATATATATATATACATATATATATACATATATATATATATACATATATATATACATATATATATATATATATTATATATATATACATATATATGTATCATATATATATATATACTTTTTTTTTACCTTGTGTGAACCTATAATTATGCGTCTGTCATCACATTTGTAGTACTGTCTACCTTTCGCTACCAAAGTCATGCATTTCCTTTTCATTCAATTTTAGTTTTTCCTTCCTTTAGTGTGAAAACTTATTCTTTATACTTAATTATTTGATCAGGTAAGCTAAGATAAAAAGCGAAGTAAATGTGTGAAGGAGGGGACTGGGATGGGTGTGGATGGGTGCATATAATT
The DNA here is from genome assembly GCF_046742065.1 of Oratosquilla oratoria. Lineage (NCBI taxonomy): Eukaryota > Metazoa > Arthropoda > Malacostraca > Stomatopoda > Squillidae > Oratosquilla > Oratosquilla oratoria. The sequence goes on along the minus strand of NC_134792.1, from coordinate 49,868,546 downwards.
GGTGGCTACCTTCCTTATATGGGAGAAAAAGGCTAGACGACATTCAACACCTGGAAAATGAGAAGAAAGTCACTACATCACCAGACTTGCAAGCAGAAATCATCCGAGAGGCAAACATCACTAGAGGACATAGCCGCAGTTCCCTCCTTACACCCGAATTGAGGGCTGCTGCCCTAGAACTCAAGAATAACGATCAGATCGTGATCCGCAGAGCGGACAAGTCTTCCACTTTCGTTATTCTCAACAAAGAAGACTATCTTTCCAAAATGGCTTCCATCCTGAACGACACCACCAAATTCAAAAGAATTTCCAGAAATCCCACCAATGACATCAAGACAAAGCTCAACCGCCTAATTCGTGAAAATAACAACTCCAGCACTACAAAGCTCCCCTTGATAGAAGGTGATCATAAGCTTGGCTACGCTTATGGTAATGTGAAGACCCACAAGACTGGCCATCCCCTCCGCCCAATCATCAGCCAGACACCTTCAGTCACCTACAAGCTCGCTAAGCGCCTCAACGCACTGATTTCTCCGTTTGTCCCCGCCTCCTTCAGCTTGAAATCTTCAGAAGAATTTCTTGACATCCTGAAGACGGCCCGCCCCTCCAACATAATGGCATCGACGGACGTTGAAAGTCTTTTTACGAATGTAGGTATTGACGATACTATCGACTTCATATGCCAACGATTATACCATCCGGAGCAGAAAATTGCAATCCCTGAAAAAACACTTCGTCTGCTATTACAGGCATGCACCAAAGAAGTTCCCTTCTATGAGCCCGACGGCAATATGTACGTACAATGCGACGGCGTTGCCATGGGGTCACCCCTGGGAGTGCTCTTCGCCAATTTTTATATGGGACATATAGAAGAAGAGATATTCTGGCAGCAGCAACATCCAAAGCCAGAAATCTACGCCAGGTACGTGGACGATATTTTTATCAGCGCTGACGCGGAAGAAGAAGTCGTAAACTTGATTTCCAAGTTTAAAACAAACTCCTGTCTCAACTTCACCCACGAGATTGAAGAGAACAACAAGCTTCCTTTTCTTGACATTTTGGTCCGTCGTGAAACCACTTCATTCTCTACAGAGGTTTATACCAAATCTACCAATCTCGGTTTCTACCTTAATGGTGCAAGTGAGTGTCCTGAGCGATATCGGCGCAGCGTCATCAACGCCTTCGTCAAAAGAGCCCTCACCCACTGCTCAACATGGACCGCTACAAAAGCGGAACTTAAAAGAATCACCATACTTCTTACCAACAACAACTATCCCATGGCAGAAATAAATAACGTCATACAACATCGACTAGACAACTTTATGCGTCAACAGGAACAACATTTAGCTACACAAAATTTAAAACTCTTTTACAAGGGTACTATGTCTTCAGCCTATAAGGATGACGAAAAAGCCCTCAGAAATATAATCTACAAGAATGTCACACCCACCAACCCGGCTTTAAAAATTGACCTCGTCATCTACTACAAGACACGGAAGACATCCAACTTGGTCATAAAGAACAGCTGCCTACCCAAGACAAGTGATATGCAAGAGGTGAATACCGTGTACGAACACACATGCTCCAGTGGCAACTGCAGTCGCCCTAACTCCAAGTACATCGGCGTAACCACCACAACACTGTCGAAGAGGATCTCAGCCCATTTGCAGGACGGCGCCATAAGGAGGCATTACCTGTACGAACATGGGCTCGTACTCAAAAGGCACCACATGGAAAACAACACCACCATCATCGAGAGAAACAACGACACCAGACGACTAAGAATGACAGAAGCGGTGCTCATTTTCAACCAAAAACCCGCTATCAACATCCAGCAACAGCCCGAAATGTCTTTACCAACCAGAAGGCAGAGAATGATTCCCGTGCGCTGATTGGCTGACGCCACCGCCCCGGGCGCTGCCCGGTGATCCTCTCCCCACCGCTATATACCGTCCCACAGCCACTTCGATTCATTCTCCGTCATCAATTTGACCAGCCCACACCTCCTGAAGATGGCCAGTTAAGGCCGAAAGACGTCTCGAGAGATATACATCATGGACTTCAGCAATCTGCTTAAGAACCTGCTTCCAGACGACCGCACGTTGGTGCGCAACTTAGAAAAGCATTTCTACAAGCATAATAATGCTATCGCAGCTGTTGACTTCAACAACGCATGCATCATAAATGGCCTCCTTCCCCCCCCAAAAAAAAAAAATATATATATATATATATATAATTATTTGATGTTTTCGTGAAGGAGTGAGATGACCTTTCGATACAGGTAAGATGACGTGGAGAAAGACTTGTTATATAGATAGATATGTAGAGTTCCCTCGTTTTCGTGAACGAGTAAGAAGCCTTTTCACCACACGTAAGGTGACGCGGAGGTAAATAAAATCGCCTGGCGATAGCCAGAATATAAAGTAAAAGTTCCACTTGGGAGGGAAGGTTTCTTAACACCTTCGGTACTAGGACTTGCTTCACATACTCTATTCCGGCCCAAGGACGGACGACCTTGATATAATTGAAATTGGAGGTGGGGCTCGATCGCTGGGTCCCTATTCCCCTGCTGATCTTCTCCTCAGCTGAATAAAATCGTTTGTCCTCTAGCCAGAATAAATCGAACCAAACGTATCACCTGCTGTAAAAAGAGAGGGGGAGAGAGAGGGGGTGAAAGGGAGGAGAGAGAGAGGGGAGGGAAAGAGAGGAGAGAGAGAGAGAGCGAGAGAGGGGGGGCGAGAGGTGAAACGGAAAAGTCACTTTCACTTAAATGAAACGGCAATAGACGTACAACCTGTGCCTGTCGTGAGAGGATATCTATATATATATATATATATATATATATATATATATATATATGCAAAAGCGTTTTTATATTTTATCAATTAATCAATTTATTTTTTATGCATATTATGTACATGATTAGATCAAGACGAATATCCTTATTGTGGGGCTATTTCCACATAATTTAAACAATGTAACCCATATTACACTACACTGGTCTTCAGGAAGATGACAATGATAATGATGACGGCTATTTCTACATAATATAAACAATATGACCCTTACTACACTAAACTGGTCATCAGGATGATGAAAGTAGAGGTAGTGGTGGAGGTGACGATGATGATGATAATGATGATCATGATGATGATTATGATGATGATGATGATTATGATGATGGTGGTGGTGATGATAAAAATGATGATGATTATCGTTATTGTTATTATCATTGTCATCATCATCATCATTATCAATATGTCCAGGTCAACACTACATACCCTAAAGTAATTGCATAGTACCCAAAGGGTTCATGGAAACCATTTGCCCCAAACTGAGATAACCAACTCTCCACAACGACGAAGTACACCATTTTCGAAAACATACGAAGAGTGTCCAGAGGATCTGAGGGAGTGCCAAAAATGACCACCAGCTCGAAGGCCATTTTTCAGGTCTTCGGCAAAGCCTTTCGCGCGGCTTCGAAGAAGCTTTG
>NC_134792.1:49850053-49857553 GCF_046742065.1 Oratosquilla oratoria | reverse complement strand
TCGACACGGTATCCACTGGGCTACCGCGCATTTTGACAATTTCTCTCAAGATACCGTAAATGGTGGTTAGCGAGATCACTGATACTGTTTATTGATGCATCTTATTTCCTTATATATGTGTTCATATTCATTTACTGGTTAGATTACCTATTTCTGCATTCATCTATTCATTTTGTTATCCATCTATTTAGTCGCCTAGTTGGGTAGTTAGTTAATTAGTTATCAAATTAGTTATTTAGCTAGTAAGTTAATTCGGATTTAGTTATTTAATCAGTAGACAGTGGGTTAGTCAGCTAATTTGTTTGTATAGTTGCTAGTTACTCTATTAATTAGTTATATTTTTCTTAATTATTTCTGTCTAGTACTTATTATCTATTCATTCATTTGTTTGTTTTTCATAATATACCCTCGAACATGCACACACACATACATATAAAGTATATATATACACTACGACCGGAGATAATAGTCCATGATGAATTTTTACCATATCTCAATAACTACTACGTCGATTTAGATGAAAATTTACATGGCATTAGATTACACTATCAGTAGCCTTTCATTAAAATTTGAAGTCAATATCTTTGTTAGTTTTTTAATAATCCAATTTTTTTGTTTTTCAGGTGAACAGAGATAATAGTCCTATTGAATATTAAAGAATGGGGCGTGGGAAAGATCTTACAGAGTGTGAGAGAAACAAAATTATAAAGGAAATAGCGCAAGGAAAGTCAGCTGGTGAAGTAGCCAAGAAACTAGGTCGACATATAAAGACAATTCGTAGATTTTTACAAAATCCCAAATTTAGGAAAGTGCGCAGTGATAAAGGGAAGTTCAAGTCTGTTACATCGCGTGACATCTCTCATCTTAAGCGATGCGTAAAGAAAAACCCTGGAACTACAAGTAAAACCTTGTTTGCAGATGCTGGAATTCAAGATGTCTCCAAAACAACCCGAAATAAGATATTGTCTCAACTTGCTAAATATAATAAACCTACATGTAGGCCTCCATTGGCACCAAAACATAAAAAAGCTAGGCTAGAATGGGCGAGGAAACACATGAAAACCGATGTTAAGAATATATTATTTACAGATGAGTGCCGAGCCACGTTAGACGGGCCTGATGGATGGAGCAAAGGTTGGATATTTAATGATAACCCAGCTCACATGCGTTTGCGGCGTCAACAAGGGGGTGGAGGAGTAATGTTTTGGGCAGGTATCATGGGAGACACTATGATTGGCCCATTTAAAGTGCCAGAAGGTGTGAAAATTACTGCAACAACATACTGTGACTTTATTGAAAATGTCCTCTCAGACTGGCTGGATGAACTCCCATTATCAAAGCTCACAAAAGTCATTTTTATGCATTATAATGCACCAGTACATGCTGTCAAGAGAACAACGGAAATGCTCTCCTCCATGGGATTTAATGGAGACACTTTGATGAAGTGGCCAGCCTGTTCTCCGAATTTAAATCCGATTGAAAACTTGTGGAGTATCATAAAAAAGAAGATCTACTTAAATGGCAAGCAATATACGTCTAAGGATTCACTGTGGGAAGCAATAAAAGAAGCTGCTAGAACAGTACCACCCGCCACTATCACAAAACTGACTGATTCAACTACCAACCACATATTTGAGGTCATCAGACAAAATGGATCATATATCAAATACTAATAATAAATTTATGAGATGTATATTTAATATTTCATTCTTGTAATTGATTGTTATGTTGTATACTTATGGTATGGGTTGTTTAAAATTGTTATTTTGCTTTACTTTGTATATTTATCCTTATAATTAACGAAAATACATAAATCCTTTTAACAGGACTATTATCTCTGTTCACCTGAATAATAGAAATATTGGATTATTAAAAAACTAACAAAGATATTGACTTCAAATTTTAATGAAAGGCTACTGATAGTGTAATCTAATGCCATGTAAATTTTCATCTAAATCGACGTAGTAGTTATTGAGATATGGTAAAAATTCATCATGGACTATTATCTCCGGTCGTAGTGTATATATATATATATATATATATATATATAAATATATATATTATATACATGTATATATATATTAGAGAGAATGAGAGAGAGCGGGGAGGGCAAAATGCTTTCTCGTTTGATACATTTGAGTAAATTTTACAATAATATATGCATCTCATTCCTATTATACATGTATATTTGCATCCACTCACACTCATAAATAAGTCATGTTGCATTAGCTGTAAAGAGATATTTTTCGACTGCAATATACATATTGTTATGCAAGAGTGCATTTTTTTCTATGATAAACTATGTATTATGTAAATTATGTATTGTGTATGTATTATGTACTATGTATGAAACTATGTATTATGTAAATTATGTATTGTGTATGTATTATGTACTATGTATGAAACTATGTATTATGTATGAAACCATGTACTATGCAAGTTTATTGTCCGTTCGCCTTCAACGACTACTGTCGTCTGCTAGGTGATACGTTGTTCGAAGGTACGATGAATGTATTCCTTGTATGGTGGTGTAATGTGAATGCTTAAACGCACTAGTACATGAATAATTATATGTAATCGTCATGTACAGTCAGATATAAATTTGTATCTTGTAACAAAGAATGTGGATGCCTTTAGTTTTGCTTTATTGGTGGCCGAAGGTGACGTGGGCGGTCGGCCAGGTGAGTGAGTTTGAGTTGTCTGGAGGGACCGTGCTAGTAAGAACTGGTGAGAATACCCTGTGTCAAGTAAGATTAAACATTTTTAGTTCCAGTGCAGTTAGGTCTCTAGTGATTTAATTTAACTTTGATTATTATATTCCGTGTGTGTCTGTCTATATGGTAATGGTTATACTTGTGCAAGATCTTTATTTTCTTTAATACTCTTGTTAAAAGCTGCCGGCTTTTCCATGTTTCAATTCTCATTCGCCGGCAGCATCTTATTCTAAATTGGAATTGTTCTGTCATGCTTAAGCCCCCATTTATAATTAAATCTATTTTCCTTTGTTGCTCTTTATTTGAAACAATATAAGAAACAGTTGACTGGTAATTACGCATAACTTAAGGGCCCAAGTCCTCTCTCAGCTAATTCGGACTTTGTTACGCCATATTGGGGCCCTCAATCGGAATACTCGGGGATCATCGTGCCCTGGGAAGTCGTGGCATAACAATATATATATATATATATATATATATATATATATATATATATATATATATATATATATATATATATATATATATATATATATACATACATATATAGTATATATATATATATATACACATATATAGTATATATATATAACTTTTGTGTGAACCTATAATTCCGATGCATCTGTCATCACTTATGTAAAACTATTCACCTTTCGCTACCAAAGTCATTCATTTCCTTTTCCTTCAATTTTAGTCTTTCCTTCCTTCAGTGTGAAAACTTATTCTTTATACTTAATTTTTTGATCGGGTAAGCTAAGATAAAAAGCGAAGTAAATGGGTGAAGGAGGGGACTGGGATGGGTGTGGATGGGTGCATACAATGGGTGAACACCTTCCTTATATGGGAGAAAAAGGCTCTTGTTATATAGATAAATATGTAGAATTATTTGACGTTTTCGTGAAGGAGTGAGATAACCTTTCGATACAGGTAAGATGACGTGAAGAAAGACTTGTTATATAGATAGATATGTAGAGTTGAGCAGAAGGCGGGGAGTTAAACACAGAAAACAGCTGGAGTTTTATTCACTAACGTTTCATCCTTACCAGGACATTCCTGGTAAGGACGAAACGTCAGTGAATAAAACTCAAACTGTTTTCTGTGTTTAACTCACCGCCCTTCCACTCATTTGTCTTCCATACTTCAATATGTAGAGTTCCCTGATGCTATCGTGAATGAGTAAGAAGCCTTTTCACCACACGTAAGGTTACGCAGAGGTAAATAAAATCGCCTGGCGACAGCCAGAATATAGAGTAAATGTTCCACTTGAGAGGGGAGGTTTCTTAACACCTTCGGTACTAGGACTCGCTTCACATACTCTATTCCGGCCCAAGGATGGACGACCATGATATAACTGAAATTGAAGGTGAGGCTCGATCGCTGAGACCCTATTCCCCTGATGATCTTCTCCTCAGCTGAATAAAATCGTTTGTCCTCTAGCCAGAATAAATCGAACCAAACGTATCACCTCCTGTAAAAAGAGAGAGAGGGGGGAGAGAGAGGGGGTGAAAGGGAGGAGAGAGAGAGGGGGGAGAGAGAGAGAGAGAGAGAGAGAGAGAGAGAGAGAGAGAGAGAGAGAGAGAGAGAGAGAGAGAGAGAGAGAGAGAGAGATGGGGGCGGGGCGAGAGGTGAAACGGAAAAGTCACTTTCACTTAAATGAAACGGCAATAGACGTACAACCTGTGCCTGTCGTGAGAGGATATCTATATATATATATATATAGATATATATATATATATATATATATATATATATATATATGCAAAAGCGTTTTTATATTTTATCAATTAATCAATTTATTTTTTATGCATATTATGTACAAGATTAGATCAACACGAGTATCCTTATTGTGGGGCTATTTCCACATACTTTAAACAATGTGACCCATATTACACTACACTAGTCTTCAGGAAGATGACAATGATAATGATGACGGCTATTTCTACATAATATAAACAATGTGACCCTTACTACACTAAACTGGTCATCAGGAAGATGGAAGTAGAGGTGGTGGTGGAGGTGATGTTGATGATGATAATGATGATGATGATGATAATGATGATTATGATGATGGTGGTGGTGATGATAAAAATGATGATTATCGTTATTGTTATTATTGTTATTATCACTGTCATCATCATCATTATTATGTCCAGGTCAACACTACATACCCTAAAGTAATTGCATAGTACCCAAAGGGTTCATGGAAACCATTTGCCCCAAATTGAGATAACCAACTCGCCACAACGACCAAGTACACCATTTTCGAAAACATACGAAGAGTGTCCAGAGGATTTGAGGGAGTGCCAACAATGACCACCAACTCGAAGGCCATTTTTCAGGTCTTCGGCAAAGCCCTTCGTGCGGCTTCGAAGAAGCTTTGCCAGGCTTTGCGAACTATTTGCTGCTGTGAAGCCTCAGCAGAGCGAGCCTCACAGGACAAAATGACACTGGTAGACTTCGAGGAAAGGAAGGTTATTGGTGGTAGAGAAGAACTCCTGCAACCCGAAGACAGGAAGAACATTCTCGAGGAACCAGAGACGCTTCAAGAGGTCCAGAAGACTTCTGTCTCGCATGAAGACTCTTCCCAACGGTCTTCCGACAGGACTCACGAGCCCAAAGTAACTGAAGAGGCTCCTACTCCTCCTGAAGAAGTATGCAAGGAGGACATCGTGGACATGAAAAAACAAGAGGAAAACAATTCCATTGCATCCACGGAAAACACTGCAATTCTTCAAAAGCCTTCTGAGGATGAAAAGGAAGACCAGGAAACAGAGGAGAAAAGAATTCCCTCAACTTCCGAGATTGGCCCCGTTCCAAAATCGTTCCAAAATCCGATGGAGGACTTAGAGAGAATGTCCACCCACAAGGAACGACGAACTCGCAAATATAAGACCTATTTGGCAGAAGTCAAGAGGGAAGAGTTTGGTACAGAGCCTCAAACCAACTCTGCACTTCAACGAAAAGCCAAAAGGAAAATGGCCCAATCTGCAGGAAAGCCTCACATCAACTCAAGCCACACACCAGACCACCCTCGGACTGGTAACAATGCCAAAACCAGAGGCCACAACAATTATCAAAAAAATCAATACAATTATCATTCAAATCATGATAACAACACCCATCACCAGTACCACCAAAACCACGATACTAGGAGGGGCCAGGTACACAACTCAGGGCAAATGGTGTACTACAACTACCCTAGCTACCACTACAACGCCCGAGGCATTCACGACTACGATACCATGAGGGGCCAGGTATACAACTCGAGGCAAATGGTGTACTACGACTACCCGAACTACTACTACTACAACGCCCGAGGCATTCACGAAGAGGACCAAAGCACTCCAAACCCTTACTATCGCGGTCAAAACCAAAATCGAAGACGTCTTCGACATTAAGATTTTAAAGAAAAATGGCCTATAAACTGATTCCAATCAAGTCGGCACGATTCATAACAGGAAAATCATAAAATCCTCCACCAGACCATGTAGTACGGCGAATACTATATGTGCTTCTACAATAAAATTATCTACATAATAAAAATTCCTGTTGATATAGATCTATATCAGCCCTGATGTTTTCGTGAACGAGTACGAGGCCTTTTCACCACATGCGGAGGTAAATAAAATCGCCTGGCGACAGCCACAATGTAAAGTAAAAGTTCCACTTGGGAGGGAAGGTTTCTTAACACTTTCGGTACTAGGACTCGCTTCACATACTCTATTCCAGTCCAAGGACGGACGACCTTGATGTAATTGAAATTGGAGGTGGGGCTCGATCGCTGGGACCCTATTCCCCTGGGGATCTTCCCCTCAGCTGAATAAAATAGTTTGTCCTCTTGCCAGAATAAATCGAAGTAAGTGTGTCACCAACTGTGAAGTGAGAGAAGGAGAGAGAGAGAGAGGAGAGGAGAGAGAGAGAGAGTAGGGAGGGGAGGTGAAACGGAAAAGTAGCTTTCACTTAAATGAAACCATAATAGACGTACAACCTGTGCCTGTCGTGAGAGGATATCTGCATATATGCATAAGCGTTTTTTCATATGTTGTCAATTAATCAATCCTTTATGCAGGCTAGTCTTCCCACATGTGTCGGAAGACTAGCCTGCATAAAGGATTTGATGAAATACAGTACATACCACGTTCCACCCGGGTGCCCTCGGCGGAACGACTGGGCCGTGAACTAAGTCGTTTTGTTTTGAAGGGTCAGGATGGCGTGATGGTACGATCTTCGTCTTGTAAGACGCAAGCCGCTCAGGCGAGGGTTCGAATCCCAGTAGATGAGTTTATTTCCATATATATATATATATGTATAAATATATATATATATATATACATATACATATATATATATATATATTTTCTTGCAGGCAGACGAGGTTAAAAGCTATTGAAGATTCATTTTTGATTATCTTCTTGCGTATAGTCTCTATACGACGAATAGTTGACTTATCAGACGGGCTGATAAGACCGCCGCCTATGTTATCATCAGCAAAGAAGAGTATATCCAAAAGATGAACACCATATTCAATGACACCACCAAATTCATGAAAATAACACGCAACCCAACCGAGGCCATTAAAAAGAAACTGAACAACCTCATCTCAAGTATCCACGCAAAAGCCGGAAGCCAAAGATTCCCGAAGCTCACTGGCGAGTACACACCAGGATATGCCTTTGGCAACATCAAGACACACAAAGAAGGCAATCCCATAAGACCCATCATTTCACAAATACCTACCGCTACATATCCCATAGCAAAGAAACTAAATGAGCTTCTCACTCCTTAC
>NC_134792.1:49832553-49845053 GCF_046742065.1 Oratosquilla oratoria | reverse complement strand
GGGGGCGAGAGGTGAAACGGAAAAGTCACTTTCACTTAAATGAAACGGCAATAGACATACAACCTGTGCCTGTCGTGAGAGGATATCTATATATATATATATATATATATATATATATACATTTATATATATATATCTATATATATGGAAATGCGTTTTTATATTCTATCAATTAATCAATTTATTTTTATGCATATTATGTACAGGATTAGATCAAGACGAGTATCCTTATTGTGGGGCTATTTCCACATAATTCAAACAATGTGACCCATATTACACTCCACTGGTCTTCAGGAAAATGATAATGATGACGGCTATTTCTACATGATATAAGCAAAGTGACCTTTATTACACTAAACTGGTCATCAGGAAGATGGAAGTAGAGGTGGTGGTGGAGGTGATGTTGATGATGATAATGATGATGATGATGATAATGATGATTATGATGATGGTGGTGGTGATAAAAATGATGATGATTATCGTTATTGTTATTATTGTTATTATCATTGTCATCATCATCATCATTATCATTATGTCCAGGTCAACCCTACATACCCTAATTACATAGTACCCAAAGGGTTCATGGAAACCATTTGCCCCAAACTGAGATAACCAACTCGCCACAACGACGAAGTACACCATTTTCGAAAACATACGAAGAGTGTCCAGAGGACTTGAGGGAGTGCCAACAATGACCACCAACTCGAAGGCCATTTTTCAGGTCTTCGGCAAAGCCCTTCGTGCGGCTTCGAAGAAGCTTTGCCAGGCTTTGCGAACTATTTGCTGCTGTGAAGCCTCAGCACAGCGAGCCTCACAGGACAAAATGACACTGGTAGACTTCGAGGAAAGGAAGGTTATTGGTGGTAAAGAAGGATTCCTGCAACCCGAAGACAGGAAGAACCTTCTCGAAGAACCAGAGACGCTTCAAGAGGTCCAGAAGACTTCTGTCTCGCATGAAGACTCTTCCCAACGGTCTTCCGATAGGACACAAGAGACTAAAGTAACTGAAGAGGCTCCTACTCCTCCTGAAGAAGTATGCAAGGAGGACATCGTGGACACGAAAAAACAAGAGGCGAACGATTCCACTGCATCCACGGAAAGCACTGCAATGCTTCAAAAACCTTCTGAGGGTGAAAAGAAAGACCCAGAAACAGAGGAGGAAAGAGTGCCCTCAACTTCCGAGATTGGCCCCGTTCAAAAATCGTTCCAAAATCCGATGGAGGACTTAGAGAGAATGTCCACCCACAAGGAACGACGAACTCGCAAATATAAGACCTATTTGGCAGAAGTGAAGAGGGAAGAGTTTGATAAAGTGCCTCAAACCAACTCTGCACTTCAACGAAAAGCCAAAAGGAAAATGGCCCAATCTGCAGGAAAGCCTCACATCAACACAAGCCACACACCAGACCAGCATCGGACTGGTAACAACACCAAAACCAGAGGCCACAACAATTATAAAAAAAATCAATACAATTATCATTCAAATCATGATAACAACACCCATCACCAGTACCACCAAAACCACGATACTAGGAGGGGCCAGGTACACAACTCAGGGCAAATGGTTTACTACAACTACCCTAGCTACCACTACAACGCCCGAGGCATTCACGACTACGATACCATGAGGGGCCAGGTATACAACTCGAGGCAAATGGTGTACTACGACTACCCGAACTACTACTACTACAACGCCCAAGGCATTCACGAAGGGGTCCAAAGCACTCGAAACCCTTACTATCGCGGTCAAAACCAAAATCGAAGACGTCTTCAACATTAAGATTTTAAAGAAAAATGGCCTATAAACTGATTCCAATCAAGTCGGCACGATTCAAAGCAGGAAAATCATAAACTCCTCCTCCAGACCATGTAATACGGCGACTACTATATGTGCCAGTACCATAAAAGTTATCTACATAATAATATAAAATTCCTGTTGATATAGATCTAAATCGGCCCGGTAACCGGGAATCCCTCAAGGGGACACGTTCCCTCCGGCCCCTGATTAGCTGAGAGAGTGGTGACGTGACGGCAACGGAGACGACTGATTGGCCGAGAGCGGTGTACGTGTGTGTGTGTGTATTCACCTTGGTCTTTTGGATCACGTGTTGGACTCGTGATCGACAGCTATTTCCCTCCCGCAAGAGAGCTCAGAGCTCGTAGGTCCGATCTATGGGTAATGCTTTGACCTTACACGCACACACACACACACACACCCGACTCCCCGCCCACGAGAGTCAGAGTAACGACCCGAAGCGCAGCGGTACCGAAATAATTTCGGCCCTGGGCAGGATTCGAACCAAGAACTACGGGCCATTATGGTAACAGTTCAGCGCTCCTCTCCGGGTGGGTTTTTGCATATTCATTCATAAATGAAACCTGCTCGCCTTCCTCTCATCGGCAATGGTGGTCTAACCTGTAATCTGTGTGTATGAGTGTGTGTGTGTGTGTGTGTGTGTGTGTGTGTGTGTGTGTGTGTGTGTGTGTGTGTGTATGTGCGCGCGCGCCCGTATGTATAATTCACCTTAGTCTTCGGATCATGTGTTGGACTCGATCGACAGCTATTTCCCCCATGGAAGAGAGCTCAGAGCTCGTATGACCGATCTATGGGTAATGCTGTGACCACGCACACACACACCCAGCTCCCCGCCCACGAGAGTTGGAATAACAACCCGCAGCGCAGCGATACTGAAATTATTTCAGCCCTGGGCGGGATTGGAACCCGGACCGCCACACAGTAGTCGGAATCCATCATTTTGTGAGCAAAAATCAAAGTCAGAATTGTGTTTAAAGGACTTTTGCACATTATTAAGAAGAACATACAGTGTCAGTTAATATGATTATCTTACTGGTATGTCATTTGGGTTGGCTGAAAAAAATATTTAAAGAAAATATTGCATTTTCATCAAGTTGCTCTTACAAATGAAATTCCATTATTGGGCACCTTATAAAGAGATATAAATAATTATACACAAAAAAAAATATAGAAATTGATATGGCATAGTCTTAAGTATTAACTATAAATTATAATAGTATATTTAGAAAACACTGAATTTTTTTTATAGATATCCATATTTATCCACTCTGTATCATACACTAACACCCAAATAGTACATTTATCTATATCATGAAACATAATGTATAACAAACTTTTTGCCAGTATTTTGAGAAAATTGCATTTAAACAACTAAAAATTTCGTCTTGCTGTGACAAAGGTATTGAAATCCCCGCTCACCTCCGTTTTCTTTGCTTGTCAACAGTGTAAACAAACCTGACCAGCTGACAATTTTCTCATAATAAACAGTAAATATAACATCATTAGCACATAAAAAAATAGTGTAGCAATGACAGCTATTGTAGTGAAAAGTGGTGTGTTAAATTCCATAGGTTTTTACTCAACGTTTTAGCGATTCTGACTACTGTGCGCCGTAGTGGTAGGCGAGAACTATAACCACAGCGCCACGAAGTGTGTGTGTATGCATACGTGTGTATGTATGTGTGTGTGTGTGTATGCATACGTGTGTATGTATGTGTGTGTGTGTGTGTGTGTGTGTGTGTGTGTGTGTGTGTGTGTGTGTGTGTGTGTGTGTGTGTGTGAATATCCCATTTATCGTGTGGTTCACCTTCCTCACTCACAGGAGGTGGGGATTATTCAGTATTCTTTCCTCGTGAAATATATCCCAACATAAGTTTATACTTTGCGGGCGAGCGAAACAGATTCTCTCCCGGTGGGTTTTTGCATATTCATTCATAAATGAAACCTGCTCGCCTTCCTCTCATCGGTAATGGTGGTCTAGCCTGTAATCTGCATATTGAGTAGCAACTACTTTGATACAAAGGGACACGAGCGGTCAGCAATGTTGATAGTATTCATAGTTGGAACGGCAGAGGATTCCTGGGCTGTGAGCGTTTGTAGGCGCACACACTAGCCTCTATCACCTTAGGCAGGGCCTTGCTTGTATGCAAATGCACCTTAAGCTTGAAGCTGTACATAATAGCATATTCTGGCAAGGCTGGCTGTACCGTCTCTGTCTCTTGTATCTATGAGAAAGATTATTCCAATTTAGATTTCCAAGTTAATATACAGTACAGATATTTCTTGTTTAATACAGGTTTTCCTTGTAGGTGTGTACAGTATGCTCGCATCGTATTGTACTGGCCTCAATGGTGTACAACTATGATTGTTTTCTAGATGTTAGCTGAGGCATTTTTATATTTGTTAAGTTCTACATATAGTGAGAAATCCTCATTGCGTAGAAATTTGTGCATTTATTCCATATACGTATATCCAAACAAATTATACCATTGTATATTTTGGTTGTATGCCTGTAATACTCTACTGTGTGGATTGGAGGCATCTGCTAAAAACGATAATACTTGGTTATGGTTTTCCGTCGACATCGACGATGACGTTGTCTTCTTTCCCTAGAGATGTTTTTTCATGTTAACAAAGGAGATGGAGAAAACCTGTTCCAGGAAGAGAGAAAGGTGAGGGAGAGTTTCCAGCAGCCTCACACTCTTGATCCTCAAAACCGTGTTCCAGTAACACTTGGGAGAGTCCTGTGACAACTAGCAACACTAAGCCAGAACTCCAGTCACTAGTCGGAGTCTGGTTTAGTTGTGTTGCACAGCGAGCGCTGTCAAGCTTTTACACTCTTGATCCTCAAAACCGTGTTCCAGTAACACTTGGGAGTCCTGTGACAACTAGCAACACTAAGCCAGAACTCCAGTCACTAGTCGGAGTCTGCCTTCGTTGTGTTGCACAGCGAGCGCTGTCAAGCTTTTATGACATCTCCTAACTCGCCATGACAGTGCCGCCCTAGAGACATAAAAGCATTTCATGAGATACAGGTGTTGCCAGTGCCTGATCCTCTTCGCTCTGCTAGTAACTACCACCAGTTAGTTCGTGACTGTTTATTCAACTCTGCTTTGGAATAAAGCTTTATTTGCAGTTAGTCATACAATCGCATACCCGACCCCTCTCCACTTACCTGGGGACGCGTTCGATAGGGGATGGTCACCCCTTAAGAAACGACTTTGTAGGTAACTGTACATTTATAAAATGCCTGCATATGCTAATATAATAATCCTTCAGTATACAATACCTATTGTATATGCTGAAGATATTTTCACACATGCACAAACTCGAATTGCCTGCAGTGCTTAACAATAGAAAATGTTATTGAAAGCAGACTTGTAATACGCATTGCACATATATAAAATAATTATAATGTAAGCAGTTTTATATTTTCTTTAGAATCCACACCTTTCCATGGCTAATTTCCTAAAAAAGGCATATGTAATAAGCAACAATAAAGAAGAATGCACATAGGGTAGAGCTGTGTTAGTTTAAGCAGCAAAGGTACAAGAGGATTTTTTTCCCATTAAGATTTTCAAAGGGATGAAAAAAAAAAAAATCATTAACCTGGCAAATTTCTAGAACCATTTGGTTGGTATCTAATACAACATATTATTCCTGAACAGTTAGATTTCCTTGACCGTAACCTGGATTCTAGTTCACTTTCACATGAAAAAGGTGTAATATTTAAGTTAGAAATAATTAGAAAAAAAATTACCAATTGCATAGCAAGGAAGTGAAGAGGACGAGATGAAATACAGTATAGTTTCAGGTGTTGAACTTCAGCTGGATAAAGACCTAAACAATACAATGAATATACGTACGTTGTAATATTCCCCAAGGATATATTTCATTATTTATCTAGATATCTGTTTTTATCTATTTATATCTTTTATAAAACCGACTTTGCTGTGTGTCGTAAGGTCCCTTGTCATCTAACTTTGTCGTTGAAATCCATTGAAATCCATGTGACCTATGGTAGGTATTAAGCATTCTGAATCTCTTCATTATTGACGTATTCTGCATTTTCTTTCCTGTAAACGCCCTAGATCTTTGTTCAGTTTAGGAAAAATCACTCCAATGAAAATATCTAAATATTTCAACTATTCCCATGGTGATACGTTTTGTAGGCTTATTCTTAAATACAGAATCCATTATTCTACTCAAAGAACATTACTGTAATGAATTTTATTTTGTACTCATAACTATAGGGTGAGATAACTCCTTCCAACAAATACTCGTACCGTCTCGAAACAATATCTATATTACCCAACTCACGGAGGCATCCTACGTGCTTTACAATGTATGTTTATTTTATGTATTTATTTATCATTCTTATGAAAGAGCAACTCCCAACGGGAGTTATGCCTTTGGTACTGGAAGGACGTATTGCCTCGTTTGAAAAACACTGCAGCAATTCACACAAAAGTGGCCCACATGTGCAACACAATGAATACGTATATTGTTGTGTATCTGGTTTTGTTTACTGATGCAATAAATATTGTAATGGAAAATAGATTATGTCCTTTAGTACTACGGCTACTATTGTTGACAAAAGCTTTCATTGTATTTTCTTTTCACGGTCACCACTATCTGGTATCTTAAAAGTTGCACATTTTATTCATTCATTCATATTGACAGATAATAGACCTATGTGAAATATCCTTATTTTCATAGAAGTGTGAAATGAGTGGAATACGTAATTATGTTCTCTGAGCTAAAGGTATTAGTTTTGCTTTTAGCAAATGCACAGCATCCTGTACTTTGATGCATCATAACTAAAGACACATAATAAAAACACATAAAAAATATTCAGAATCAATAACAGAAATACTACAGTACAACTATAAGAGACAGAGATGAAACATGAATGAGATTCGGTTACATAGATGCAATGAAATGTAATTATGTTGGTAGTTATACTGAAAAAGCTGTAATAAGCGAAACGTCGTACAAATAAAGCCTCCGTCCTCATATGGTGTTTAACTCGTCAGTCTTGTCGGCAACTGCTACTTTCATGAAAAAAGTTGTACTTTTGCAATGAAATTCAGAGAGTATGATGCAAATAATGAAAAATACATATATACAACAAAATTATAAAGACAGGCTTATAGCTCTACAGGGTTGTCAACCATGAAAAACAAATCGTAAAAAACGAAGAGGAAGAGGAAGAGGAAGAGGAAGAGGAGGAGGACGAGAAGAAAAAAAGAAGAAGAAAAGAAGGGGAAGAAGAAAAGGAAGAAGAAATTGATTAAAACATTCGGAAACAATGAAGATAAGTAAGCAAATAATGATGGAAGGTGAAGACTAAACAGAATCCTAGTAAAGGCATTTGAATAAATCTAGTAAACAATGCCTACTAATAAAACACAACTGAAATAAGTAAAGACCTATTGAATGAAATGGGGGAGATTGTCCCTGAATTCACTTTCACCTCGAAAAATAAAATCCCTTTGTATGACATTGTTTCTTTTTTCCAGTGTCTGCATTATCAAAGATAAATTCAAAACCACTTTTGATTTAAGGCCACTACAATAGCAAACGCAAAGAACCGTCTGCATGCTTTTGTTGCCATCTATTTTTTCAAAGTTGTTCCCATGAATTGTTTCTTTTTGCTACTCTGCCGAGGGTATAAAAAAAAAAAAAAAAAAAAAAAAAGGCCTAACCACAACAACGACTAAAGCCCCCCCCCCTACCCCCAACCACAGCCGCTCACTCGACAACGCGGCCGGAAATATTTATCGTATTGTGTTTTTCCAACTCTCACCGGGATCGTCACAGTGTGGCCGGACACGCAACCAAGTTTTTTCCGTCTACCATTCATTATATGTGCAACTCAGCCACGCCGAATGTGCAGGCCTGTCTACGCTCTTCTTGTCACTGTGCGTATGAATATCATGTTCTTTGTACCGTGTTAGTGTGTGTGTGTGTGTGTGTGTGTGTGTGTGTGTGTGTGTGTGTGTGTGTGTGTGTGTGTGTGTGTGTGTGTGTGTGTGTGTGTGTGTGCGAGCTCAGAGCTCGTATGACCGATCTTTGGGTAACCTTTCACACACATACCTACCTAACTCCCCGCCCACGAGAGTCAGAGTAACGACCCGAAGCACAGCGATACCGAAAAAATTTCGGCCCTGGGCAGGATTCGAACTGGGTACTGCGAGCACTATCGTACTTCCCTGTCCAGCGCTCTACCAACTGCGCCACCGAGTCGTGTGTGTGTGTGTGTGTGTGTGTGTGTGTGTGTGTGTGTGTGTGTGTGTGTGTGTGTGTGTGTGTGTGTGTGAGAGAGAGAGAGAGAGTTGGAGTCTGCACGTGTCTAGGTACTTGAAATTCTGATGTGTAACGATAAAATTGAGGATGTCTGCGAGGATATTTCACCATTATAATGAGCCGTCATCCAGGAGGTGCGAAGATGAGAGGGAGGGAAGAGGGTGGAGGAGAGTGGAGTATGTAGGGGATGGAATGGGTGGGAGTGGTTTCTATGCCTTTTTCTTTTTGGCTACTTCCCGTGTAAGGGGGGGAGCCTTTGGTATATGTATGTATGTATAATGGTTTTCGTCTCCGGAAGTCAATCACTACTTAGTAACTTAACAATGAGACTTTTCTGCGTTGTCTAATTCATAATCTCTTATTTAATACTTTATCAAAAGTTTACTGAAGTGAGACTATACACGTTCCGTTCATCCCTTTTACGGTTGACGAAGCCCCTAACTCAATCACTTAAGATTAATAGTCTTGACCCGTAGGACCTCTAAGCTCTGCACCCGACCTATCTTTGAATTACGAGTTTACTTTCCACAGGACTTTTACTCCGTATTTTTTGATAGTTTATCTCCCCCAGTTTTTTCTATAGTAGCCGGGATTTGTACTGGTCAATGGTTGTGTAAATATTGGACGTTTTCCTCCTTACCTTCTTGGATAAGAGGGTAATATTTGTCAGACACAAACATGGCGTCTGTTGACATCTCCGTGACTACAGAACAACTCATATTCAGAGTCCTCGCGTATGCAAGACATCATCCACCCACACACTTTCTTGAATCCGATTTAAGCAATTTCTTCCTAATTATTTCCCCAAGAGACAATCATCGCTTCGCGTTTCTTGCCGGGATTCTCTTCTAATTTGCCTTCTTCTGACTCCTCTTCACCTTATGAACCACAATCTAATGTTCAACCAATGTCGCTCCAACACTTTTACACTCACTTCCACAAGTATACTTGTACCCACACTCGGATTTGTTTGTATACCTTCAAGACACCACAGAAACGGAACAGCCAATCTTGAATTAAGAAATTTGCCATTAGCGTTACCGATAGATACGTTGTTTTATCAATTCGGTCGTCCTAAGTTGTACAACTTTCCCTCGGTTCTACCTGAACAACTTCCGGAAACTGGAGTCATCATCAGCAACCAGCCTACAGTATAATGGCAACGCTGTTTCCTTAGCATCATCCAGTTGCCATACAATAAATTATATTTGTAATATATCTAAGGGGAGCTCTTATGGCTACACACCCAGCGTATACACCTTCAAAACACCACAGAAACGGAATAGCCACTACATACACGCCCACTCCCGGACACGGTACTTAATCTTCCGCCCGCAGGGAGATCCTCTCGCCCTCATTTTTATTCCAGCACCGCCCACACGCTTCTTCCTTTCCTACCAGGGACGCTTGATCCTTAACAACCTCTCATGAGACTTGCAGGTCAACATCCGAGTTGAATCCACCTCACGGAGGAGAAAAAAAGGAATCTAGGCCATAAACTTTCTTTGTAAGTTCAAAGAATGACACGTTATGAACCAAGTGCCCAGGCTTCATTCCAAAGCAAATAGTCTACCTGACCGACGTAAGGCCAGCCCGCTTTAATACTATTTTTCGAGATTCTGTGCATAATCAAAGTGGAAAAGGTAAATATGAATGCGCAGCCATTCAAAGAGTTTTCTTTTTCCTCTTCTTCTTTTAACGGTGCGTTCTCAATGGAGGCAACGTCGTGAAATATAGGACTGAATAGGCCGCGCCAGTTTTGATGCTCTTGTGGGGGGTCCGTCCTTTTCTGAACTTCTTTCAGCTGTTCAAAAAAAGTAGCCTATTTTTGACAATGGCGCCCTTCCCCTGCTCCATTTTAACTAAAGACAATCCCTTTAATAGAGGTCACGTCTGCTGCTGAATCTACTTTATGATACTGAAATAAAGATAATAAAATGAGAATATGAAAAAAGAGTACCTAATAATTCAATATATACTAATTTGTTTAAAGGAAATATAATCTCTTTTTCCATCAACTCCTCGTCACTTAACTCCTGTCTGGGAGTATGAAAGCTCAGTTAATATAGAAAAAAAATTCTAACCCCTGTGGCCCAGACAGACATAGCATTATTTTTTAATACATTAATCAAGTCTCCTATTATGAAGGAATATGCATCTACTTTTATTGTTTATCATTTCTACTTTTTTTTTTTCCTAATCTCTCCTTTACCACCCTTATGACTCTTGAGTTTCTATTTTTTGTATAAAACCTTTTGTGCCTGGTATCAGAATTTCCTTATTCTATTCAACTATGTATTCAATATCATATATAAATTTGAAATCTTACGCTTTTGTTTTTGTTGAGCGAATACTATTCCAACACAGAATCTTAAGCATGACAAATAAACCAGAAGGTATGCTAATCCTTTCATGGACGGACATTACACACATAGTTTAATAAAACGAGATTTGGCAAGATCTGCACAAGATTCTAAAAGTCGTTTTACTTGCTTACGTTAATGGTGATACATAGACTACATCGTCTCCCCCGGCCCGGAAGCACATCCACGCTTGGCACATTAGCGCCACATTTCTCTTCCATATGGGCTAAGAGTAGCCCCATACAACAGTGCTAAGTTTGGTGAAGAAAGGAGAAAAGGAAGAATAGATCAGCCTAAAAGGATGCGTGTCTTTAATGAAGATCAATCTTCACCCATAAAACCATGTTATGCGGTTCTGGACCGAAGGACTCCTAGAGAAGTTTTTATGTCTTTGGATGCCTGACAATATTGCATTTAAAACTCCCACATAGGTTTTATACACACACACACACACACATATATATATATATATATTATATATATATACATATACATATATATATACACATATATATACATATACATATATATACACATATATATACATATATCACGTGAAAACCATAGTTGGAGCAAAATAGACTGGGGACGGAATCTATTTCCATTGTAAGCTGCAATCCTCTTCACTGGATGAGGATTTCATATTTCCAATCGAAATATATAGATTTCCTGTCGCATGTCTTTTTGCTCCAACTGTGGTTTCCATAGGATTTATACAGTATATGTGTATATGTATATATGAATATATACATATATACTTACATATTAAAAGGGGAGAAGCGTAAACACCAGACTCAAAGTGGGATGTTTAATGCCCGACGTTTCGGTCCTAGTCCTAGGACCATCTTCAGGGGTGTGAAGATATACAGTGCGCAAATGAGCTTGTTATACTGTCCGTGGACAGTGCGCAAATGAGCTTGTTATACTGTCCGTGGACATTATAACAAGCTCATTTGATCACTGCATATCTCCACACCCCTGAAGGCGGTCCTAGGACTAGGAGGACCGAAACGTCGGGCATAAAACTTCCCACTTTGAGTCTGGTGTTTACGCCTCTCCCCTTTCAACATGGACCCCAGACTCCAGATCTTCGCATACATACATACGTAAGGGTGAAAACCCTTTGGAATATGTACGTGTACATACATATTATATATATGCATATTATATATATATATATATATATATATATATATATTATATATGTGTGTGTGTGTGTGTGTGTGTGTGTGTGTATGCGCGCGCGTTCGTGTGTGTGTGTGTGTGTGTGTGTGTGTGTGCGTGTGTGTGTATTCACCTTGGTCTTTGGATCACGTGTTGGACTCGTGATCGAAAGCTATTTCCCTCGCGGAAGAGAGCTCAGAGCTCGTATGACCGATCTATGGGTAATGCTATGACCTTTCACACACACACCGCAGACTCCCCGCCCACGAGAGTCAGTAACGACCCGAAGCACAGCGATACCGAAATAATTTCGGCCCTGGGCAGGATTCGAACCAGGTACTGCGAGCACCACCGTACTTCCCAGTCCAGTGCTCTACCAACCGCGCCACCGAGTCGTGTGCGTGCGTATGTGTGTGTTTGTGCGTGTCTGTGTATGTAATTTTGCACCTCTGAGTTCAATGCATTTTTCTTTCTATATTTATGCTGTAAGTACAGTATATATCATTTTCTATATTTTTTGTTTGGAAATTTTACTGTGTACCTCATCGTCACTAGCCTCTCTTTCTCTTCACAAGAATTAACTTTAATAAATTCATATATTATCTGGGGATTATCCGAGGTAATGAGGTAATCATACGCTAATTTTCTTTATCGACTCATTTGAGATGTAATCATTACATGCGGAAACGTGAACTTTGACATAACACAAACTTCGCATCCAGACCCATGAACTCGCATACATATAGACGAACATATATGAACAAGTAAGCAGTCAGTCAATTGTGGAATTGAGTTACTCTGACCGGAAAATCGTGGCCCCAAATTAAACGTTAATGGTTTATTGATTC
>NC_134792.1:49820053-49830053 GCF_046742065.1 Oratosquilla oratoria | reverse complement strand
TGTGTGTGTGTGTGTGTGTGTGTGTGTGTGTGTGTGTGTGTGTGTGTGTGTGTGTGTGTGTGTGTGTGTGTGTGTGTGTGTGTGTGTGTATGCGTGTGTGTGCGTGTGAGTTCCTAATATTCTTAAACTAAGTAGTCCCTAACGCTCTTCTGGCATCCCTCTTGCCCAACAATACCGTTTAGTGAGAAAGACAAACAAGGAAAAGTTGTACTCCAACTTGATAAGGGGTAAAGTACAGATTAGCTCAACTTTTTCCTTTAAAGGGGAAACGCTTTTTTCCTTTAAAGGAGAAACGCCAAAGTACCAAAACTGAGTGAGGAAGCACTTTGTGCCTTGGCGAGATTTCCTGTTGGCTTATTTCTTTAATTATATTGAAGTTTCTATGTACAATAATAAACCCCAAACAAACGTGCGATCATATAAATATCTATATTCGTTCAATCTAAAGTCTTGACGCTTCCAATTGTGGTCTTTTGTATAATATTGTGCATTACTGCATATTATATATATATATATATATATATGTGTGTGTGTGTGTGTGTGCGTATGTAGTGTATATTTTTTGTATTTCATTGCTATAAAATAATCTGAAATTACTCTGGTTAGTTGCTTCTTGTGTTTACCTTAATGAAATCACATAGCGCATTCCTCAACAAAACCACAAGTTTTCAAGTTTCTAAACGAACGAACTTTCTTATCTATGTACAACCAAAGTTACATTCTACCTCAGATAAACTTAGAAATCAGGCTGTAGAACAAATGAGTTGGTTATGTAAAGTGCACATGAACGCCACGGGGGGGGGGGGGGTTAGACGCAACGATAAGAAGTGTTGCTGCGGGTGGTCGGGGCGACAATGAGAAGAGGAAGTTATAAATACGTACGGAGAGGCACTTCGGAGGTTTCGAAATACTTTCAGAGAAAAGGAAACTGACTCGTAAATGTACGAGGAATGAGAAAATGGGAAGAAGAGGACAATGCAGTTGTGGTTCAGGATGAGGAGTAAAAGTGAAATTTGGCGATTGTAACTTACTAGGAGCTGTCGAAATGCTTGTACTGAGGCAAGTGTAAATCTAAAAGCAACGGAGGTTTTGAGGAACAGAAAGGATAATAGGAGTGAATGAACTGGGGAAAAGTGTAGAGAATCAAGCACAGAATACAATAAAAGTAGTTTGAAGTCGAATGAAAATTGTCTTTTGAATTGAGAGTCAAAACACTTGAAAAGGACTATTCTTTTTGAGATGTATATGAGAGGGGTTTGGTGAGATAGATTCATGTGAATGGAAATGATTTATGTGCATGGAGTTTATGAATGGAGAATGAATGTTTATCATACGAAGGGTAAAGCGACAATGACGAAGAAAAAAGAAGAGTGAATCTTAATGCAAGAACGTAAAAAAGGGGAAAAGATGAGAGAACGATTTGAAAAAAAAAAAAAAAAATCAACGATATACGGCGAGATATAAAAGAAATGAAACGGCACGGACCTCAAAAATTTGAAAATTTTACGGATGAGATGTTTATCTAAAAGGTTATAAAACACCAAGACCTTACGTAGAAGAAGTATGTAAAGAAGAGATTTTTGTAAATCTGTGAACTTTTGAATAAAACCGAGGAAGGCTAATTCTGGCGGAAACATAAAAGAAGAAAGGGAGGGAGGGTTTAGTGTGATTGTTGGAGGAGGTATTGTATGGAGCAAAAAAATAATAAAGGAACATATCGAGGGGACCTATTGTGTGAAGAACATCTTTCGTGATAAAATAGTGGAACATCAAAAGTAGATCAATATACACGCATACAAACATGCATACACGGTTGATAGAGTACTGGACTGCTAGTACGGAGGTGCAGCAGTACCTGGTTCGAGTCCTGACCAGGGCCGAAATTATTTCGGTATCGCTGCGCTTCGGGTCGTTACTCCGACTCTCGTGGACGGGGAGTTGTGTGTGTGTGTGTGTGTGTGTGTGTGTGTGTGTGTGTGTGTGTGTGTGTGTGTGTGTGTAAGGTCATAGCATTACCCATAGATCGGTCATACGAGCTCTGAGCTCTCTTCCGGGAGGGAAATAGCTGTCGATCACGAGTCCAACACGTGATCCAAAAGACCAAGGTGAATACATACACACACACACACACACACACACACACACATACACACACACAAGGGAAACGTGGTATTAGGAAGACTTTATTTGTGTAGGTACCTCTGCACAGAATATATACCAAGGCATGATGAGATTGGAAAAATAAACTTATCAAATTTAAGAAACAATTATGGTAAAACGTTGAATGAAAAAATGAAATATGACAAAAACATGTGGCCAGGGTGAATAACTGACTTAATAATAGGAAGTGATGGATAGACAGGTTTTTCCATTTATGATAATTTGTGAAATATTTTATGGGAAACGGAGATGTACCGTGTTTTCACGAATTCGAATAAGACGTCAACACAGAAATAAAAAAATTATTGTTGATGGTGTCAATGGTTGGAGGATGAGAAATGGAAACTGTAAAGGATTTGTAGGGAAATAGGCAGATGAGCGTGGAAATATAAAAGAAGAATAGGGAATGATTACAAAGGATTTACAAAGGATTACAAAGGCGGAGCATGCCGACAGGAGACCTTTTGGTCCATATCTAGGTCGGATGCGAAAAAAATCATAATAATAATAAAACAATAAATAAACTATAATAATGTAAATAACAAATAAAAATGTAAATAATGTATAATGATTCAACCTGTCAGAAGAGTTTCTTTGGAATATAGATAGGAGATAGTATACTCCTGTTGTGGACTTGCCATGGGTGTGGGTTTCTAACTTTCTTTAAAGTATCACGATAGAAAACGGGTGAAAAAATGAAGGTATTTGCAAAACACTTCTTCGTAGCCATTGACTGTATTTCACTGGAGGACCCAAAGACGTACAGCACAGCCGCCCATTTTCAAACCCCGTCTACCCCATCACTTCTACCAAACGGTGCAGCCCTGAGGGGTTGAAACTCGGTCCTCGTCTTGGCCCAATGTCTCTCTATCAAATTCAAGTGTAATTTTTACACCTTTTCTTACATGGAAAGCCAACAACAGGCAACAGTTTCCCTTCTATTAATTTGAGCTAGTGATGTGGAAACTCCTACATAGATACAGCACAGAGATCATTTCAGAATTTCCATAAATAGGTCTGTCGGAGGTCACGAGGACTGTTGCCAGCATCCGCGGGGCTCCTGGTTTTCCCCATTAAGTGAAACTTGAGGCAATAATCATCATCATTATATTTCACTCGATTTAAGAAAAATATTAATTCCTTTTAATATCACCAAAACCCAGCTTTTCTACTGATCCACCTTGCTTCCTATACCTATTCTTCAAAGTTATACGTGTATTCAATTTCTCCTTTCTAACTGTTAAACCCATTCAACTCTGATGACAAGATGTCTTGTCATTTGGTCAAATAAAACAAAAAATCATAAAACACCAAAATGTTTGATCAAACACCAGAAAAATATGACGTCAGTCCTCGCTTCGCTCGCAGCGAAGCGAGGACTGACGTCCTATTTTTCTGGTGTTTGATCAAACATTTTGGTGTTTTATGATTTTTTGTTTTATTTGACCAAATGACAAGACATCTTGTCATCGGAGTTGAATGGGTTAACAAACTCAAAATCCATCCTTTGTTGACGGATTGACCTGGAAATTTAATCTTTACTCTCATTAAAATAGTTCCAGTCTGTCAGCTCTCATTTGATTGGATTTCCTTCCTGCGTATAAACTATCTGGTTGTTTCAAGTCGATATATCTCACATTTCTTCTTGACCTAACATGTAATCTCACATCACCCCGTGGCCTGTTCTGACCTCACCATGATCAAATGATCTTAGTTTCTGCAGGGATTTTTTTTTAATTTCTTTCATCTTGCTTATATTTTAAAAATCATCTTCCCATAGTTTTCCTATGTGTGGAATATTCGATGAAACTTACCATTTTAGGTTTTACGAGAGTGAAAAAAGACTGTCTAAAATTAGGATTTACACACGTTTGCATATATATATATTAGATGGACATTTTTGGAACAATCACTTGATCATATATTGACGTTGAACGAATACCCACCAGTAGCCACATTTAATTACAATTTGTTTGTAACCGGGATTTATTGATAATGGGTGATTTCAATTTTACTGACATTGATTGGATGACCCTTGAACATGGCCATATAGGTAGTCGCTTGTTTGATTTTCTTGGTGACAATTACTTAATTCAGCATGTAAAAGAGCCCACAAGATATGGAAACTTACTCGATCTTTTTTATCACTAGCCGTGAAAGCATGGTAACTGATGTACAAGTCGGTGAATCTGTTGCAAATAGCGATCACAACCTAGTTAGATTCAAACTCCTAAACAATTTTAGAATAGATACTTGTGTTTCTAAAATACCCGATTTCAGTAAAGCTCAGTTCATAGAACTACGGCAGGAGCTTCAGCTTACAGATTGGGAGGCAAAATTAAACGAAAGACCAGTAGATCAGATGTGGGAAATATTTCAAAATACGCTCACTAAGATGATTCAAACTTACATTCCTTTTAAGGACAGACGTCCCCCAAATCAGGCTCGCCCAAAGTGGCTCGACAAAGAAACTGAAAAAAGTATTGCTAAAAAGAGACAGGCTTATAAGAAATATAAGTGCTCGGGTGCATCTAATGACTATGAAAGTTATGTATCAATACAGAGAGATTTAAAAAAGACAATAAGAAAAAGAAAACGACAATACGAAATGAACATCGCTGAGAAATCCAAAGAGAATCCCAAAGAATTCTATAGTTACATTAGAGATAAAAAGGTTGTTAGGAATCACATTGGTCCACTATTATCTGCTGACGGTCAACTTGAATATTCAAATGAAGGAATGTGTAATATCTTAAACAATTATTTTAGCTCGGTATTCGTAAACGAAACACCTCAAGGTGAATTCCAAACTGAAACCTGTGAAAAGTCTAGGGTAAACTTACTCACTACGGTAAATATAACAAAAGAAAAAATTATAAGGTGTATAGACAAACTCAAAGTTAATAAAACACCAGGGCCTGACGGTTGGCATCCAAGAGTCTTAAAGGAAATGAAAAATGAGATTGTTGTTCCATTAGAAATTATTTTCAAGAAATCCATCATATCCGGAGATGTCCCAAGAGAATGGAAGCTAGCTAACGTTACTCCCATATTCAAAAAAGGTGACAAAAAGAAACCAAATAACTATAGGCCTATAAGTTTGACTTCAATCGTAGGAAAAATAATGGAAACTATCATCAGAGATGCTATCGAACATCATTTAGAAAGTAACCGTTTGATAAATGATAGCCAGCATGGTTTCAGACGGAAACGTTCTTGCGTGGCTAACTTACTCGAATTCTACAACACAGTTATCTCGAATTATGACAAAAGAAACAATATAGATTTAGTATATCTAGACTTTGCAAAAGCTTTTGATACCGTCCCACACGAAAGACTACTTACTAAATTAGCTTTGCATGGAATAAGTGGTAGCCTATTAGGTTGGACTAGTAATTGGTTGAAGGGTCGAAAACAGAGAGTTGTTTTAAATGGAAAAACTTCTGGATGGAAAAGTGTTGCAAGTGGAGTTCCTCAGGGTTCCGTTCTTGGGCCACTTCTATTCATAGTATATATAAATGATATAGACCATGGACTAAAATCTACTGTTTCCAAATTTGCTGATGATACAAAACTGTGCGGAGTGGCAAATGATCACTCAAACCAATTAGATATTCAAGAAGATTTAGATAAATTACAGCAATGGTCTGAAAAGTGGCTAATGAAATTTAACACAAGTAAATGCAAAGTAATGCACATAGGTAAAAATAACAGTAAGTACGATTACAAGTTATTTGGAAATTCGTTAACAAAAGTGGATAGTGAAAAAGATCTCGGCGTAATTATCAGTAACGACCTCAAATCATCCAAGCAGTGTATTTCAGCCTCTGAGAAAGCAAATAAGATTCTAGGACTGATTGCGCGATCTTTTGATTTCAAAAGTCCATCACTCATTAACAAGCTATATAAATCGTTGGTTCGTCCACATTTGGAATATGCCGTTTCCGTATGGTCACCGAATCTCATTAAAGACATTGACAGACTGGAAAAAGTACAACGGCGAGCCACAAAACTGATTCCAAATATCAAAAATAAATCATACGAAAATCGACTAAAGCACATGAATCTGTTTTCCCTAAAAAAGCGTAGACTCAGAGGTGACTTGATACAGGTCTTTAAAATTCTAAAGGGAATTGACAACATCAAGAGTGACAAAATTTTTACATTGAATGAGAATCAGACAAGAAACAATGGTCTCAAACTGTCTGGAAATAGATTCAATTTGGAAGTAGGTAGAAACAACTTTGCCAACCGTGTAGTTAATGAATGGAATAAACT
This sequence comes from Oratosquilla oratoria, assembly GCF_046742065.1. Lineage (NCBI taxonomy): Eukaryota > Metazoa > Arthropoda > Malacostraca > Stomatopoda > Squillidae > Oratosquilla > Oratosquilla oratoria. Next base: position 49,823,615 of record NC_134792.1, on the reverse strand, counting down.
TCCTGCACAGGTAGTGCAATGTAGTTCAGTTCGAAGCTTTAAGAATCATTTAGATAAATACCTAAGTAAGATGCTGTAATGATTATGATTTATCTTATATTATTTGGTTTTGTTTTGTTATCATTTGTCTGTCTGATTTTCATATATTATTAGTTATATGTCAATTTATTATTATTTACTATTTACCTGTTTGTTTATTATTTAACTATACCTATGCATTTATTTATGTATTTTATTTGTTATTTACATTATCATAGTTTTTATTTATTTTATTATTATTAATATGAGTTTTTTTTCGCATCCGACCTAGATATGGATCAAAAGGTCTCCTGTCGGCATGCTCCGCCTTTGTAATCCTTTGTTTGATCGTCAGGTCTGTGTTTTATCACTTGTTCCTGAGCTAATCGTATACACTTCCCTGGTAATCAAACATGCCCAGGCGCCTACTTTTCTATTGGGATAAATTATCCCAATTCATACGGACCACCTTTATGCTCACGAAAATATGTACTGAAAATGCAGGTATGCAATGTATATCCCAAATGTCTTGGTCATTACCTAGCAACCATTTTGTGTGTGTGTGTGTGTGTGTGTGTGTGTGTGTGTGTGTGTGTGTGTGTGTGTGTGTGTGTGTGTGTGTGTGTGTGTGTGTGTGTGTACACAGGGTGTTATGAAGCGTCTAGTGTGGTCATTGGGCAGTTGGTTGCATGCTCTGCATGCTCCTTAGTGTAAGTTACATGCTTTGCTTGTGCTCTCTTGCTTTCAGTACCACCGCTGGCTAGCTTGCTTTAGCGAACAGGGAAGCCGAGTGCGTAAGTCTTCCCCTGCCAGTACATAGCCTCTCTAACACCAAGACTTCTGCTGTGCCTCCTCGTGGCCACACACGGTAACTGGCTGCCTCGCGGCTCCAGGCTAAACAGCAGGGGATCTCGGAGCAGCAGGGGGCCCCAGAGGTGTGAGCCTATGGCCCACCGATGTGTGGACACGCCCTGGCCTCACACCAACCCCTGCCCCACAGCCCAGTGGGTTATCCTTGGTTGGCATTGGGCTAGGGGAGCAAACCCTGAGAGAAAATCTGCGCCGGGGTGACGCAACAGGCAAAGTCCGACAAACTAGACTGTTCGCACACCTCTGCAGCTGTTTATTAGTCCAGTCGTCATGGTCTCCACCTGCCACTGGAACAGCTAACGGACTGCCAAGGTAGTGGACTGTGGAGTGTGCACCCACTTTTCACTCTAATCATCAATGCACTAGTTTTGCCCATGCCAACTTTCTTATCTCCTACTCAATACTTCATCTATCTCCACCTACAATTAAAAAGTCCTCCGGCGACGGGGAAGGAGTGGTGAGGGGAGACAAAGGTTGTTGCTGGCAGCCCTTAGCTCCAACCTTGCACGAGAGACGGCCCTGGAGTGATGGTCGCTGGATGGCTGGGACTGGAACAGCAGCCTCCTACGGCAGCTCCCAGGGTGACTGGGCGGCCCTCTTCAGGATCCACACCGCCCACCCTGAATTGGGAGGGGTCTAGAAAAGGTGACCTAAAAATTGTCTGTTCCATTTCCCACGGACAGGTAGCAGAGCCTCGTCGTGGCAACCCACACCTCGGCCCCAATATCACAAGAACAAATAAAATCATTATTGACACATGGAATGTGCGTACACTACTCGACCTAGACATCAATGAAAGACCTCACCGTAGAAGCGCTCTTATAGCCTATGAACTCCAAAAGTATGACATTGACATAGCGGCACTCAATGAAACCAGCTTTTCAGATGAAGGCTCCATCACCGAATCTGGGGAAGGTTACACCTTCTTCTGGAAGGGCTTGAACGAAGGGGATCCTCGCATCCATGGTGTTGCTTTTGCAGTTAAGACCAAATTACTCAACAACATACCCCACAGCCCAACAGGTCATAACGAAAGACTCATTAGCTGGCGCATCCCCATAACAAACAATCGATATGTAACCTTAGTCAATGTCTATGCACCAACCTTAGTTTCTGATGATGAAATAAAAGATCGTTTCTATGCCCAACTTAATGACATCATACAGGCAATCCCCAGAGAAGATAAGATCATTCTTCTTGGGGACTTTAATGCAAGAGTGGGCAGCAGTCATCATCTTTGGGAGGGGGTCTTGGGACGCCATGGAGTTGGTAAATGCAACGACAACGGCTTACGCCTTCTAACATTCTGCTCCCAACACCATCTAACCATCACAAACACAATGTTCCAGCTCCAAAACAAGTTTAAAACCACCTGGATGCATCCAAGATCCAAAATATGGCACCTGCTTGATTACGTAATTGTGAGACGCAATGACATTAAAGATGTAAAGATTACAAGAGCTATGAGGGGAGCTGATGGGTGGACAGATCATCGACTTGTCCGCTCAATACTTCATCTTAAAATTCGGCCTCCAACTCGCCGACAAGCTCCCAAAAAACACCTTGACCTCAAAGCTCTGAACATTGATGCAACTCGCTCTACCCTACAAACCGAATTATCAGCTCATATCACCTTGCCAGCCCCTACAGAAGATCCCATATCAACAGAATACCTAACAGAAAAGTGGGATAACATTAGTGAAGTTCTTCTCAACACTGCCAAGGATGTTCTGGGCTTCTCAAGAAGAAGGCATCGAGACTGGTTTGATGAACAGTCAGAGGGAATACACCAACTAATAGATGAGAAAAACCGGGCACATCAAGCAGTGATTGTCAACCCAAATCCAACAACACGTGGCAAACTAGCAGACCTCCGCTCCAAAGTCCAACACGAAACTAGAAAAATGCAGAATGAATGGTGGACCAACCTCGCCACTGAGATCCAGATCTGGACTAGTCATCAACATAAACAAAACAGAAGTGCTCAGTATCTCTGAACAACTAGAGCCTCCGGAATTCACTATCAATCAACAACCTCTGAAAAACACTTGGCTCAGTACTCACTGACTCCTGTGACCTGACAAGCGAAACCCAACGCCGCATTGGTTTGGTAGCAGGACCTTTTGGTAGACTATCACACAGAGTGTTCTTGAACCGCAACCTCACCACCACCACCAAGGTTTCGGTGTATAAGGCAATCTGTCTCTCCATCCTTCTGTATGGCAGTGAGTCATGGGTGCCTTATAGACGCCACATGAAAAAGCTGGAGGTCTTTCACACCAGCTGTTTACAGCGCATACTGGGTCTAAAATGGTGGCACAAGGTACCTCACAGTGAAATCCGTTGATGCACACAAATGGACCCACTGGAAACAGTTTTAACCCAACCTCAACTACGGTGGCTGGGGCATACCATCCGCATGCCAGAAGAGAGACTCCCACGTAAAGTTCTCTATGGAGAACTTGCTGAGGGCAGACGCCACTCTGGGGGCCCATGTAAACGACACAAGGACCATCTGAAAACAATACTGAAAAAATGTGGCATCGAACCCACCACCATTGAAAATGTTGCTGCCGATCGGTGAGAATGGCGATCTACATGCCAAAACGGCTTAGATACTCTCACTTCCACCTACAACGATCGGGCAGAACATCGAAGACGGCAAAGACATGCG
>NC_134792.1:49795053-49817553 GCF_046742065.1 Oratosquilla oratoria | reverse complement strand
TCACGTTTCAGGAATGACCAGTCAATCATTTTTTGTCTGAAATTGATCTGAAAAGAAGCTCTCTCTTTCTTTCTCTTTCTCTCTCACACACGCATACACTTCACACTCTACAGGTATGCAGCATTAACCCAAGTCTTTCCATATATCTCCCAGCTAGAAACATAAAATTACGGTCTATGTTGTGTGAGCTTAGGAATGTTTCTATGTTACCATTGAGGACAAAGAAGAAGATAAAAGTCAACGGTTTTTGCTTCTTCTTGCGTGAAACGTGTCTGAATGATAACGAAACACAACGAAGAGATCTTAATTCCTTCCCACAGATCGAGTGCAAGCCCTCAGGGCCCGCACCAGCAGATGGAGATGAGGGTGCTGATGTGCTTTGGTGATGAGATCATCCAGTGAAGATGAGAATGTTTCTGTCGTTTTAGTGACGAAAAGAATTTTCCACCACGGGATCGACTAAAACTGCTGGTTATCACCGGTCTATGTTTTAAGAATAGAAACAGATATACAAAGCTGGGCGCGTTCCTAGGTGCGTTCCTCGGTATCCTGAGCAAAGCCATGCCACTCAGGACAACGAGGAACGCGCCTAGGAACGCACATAGGAACGCGCCCAGCTCTGCAGAAATATAACAGTTTTAAGTAAATTCAATTAGATATATGTCTTTAAACCAATTAAGTGGTTTTAGCTTTCTTTTCATAAACTCGTGGAATTCACCTTAGTATGTTTAACAATTTAGACTACCTCTGCAGTTTATATTTGAAGTTTTAAGACTGATACTGTAGTGTTTAAAAGAAATATGTCTTCTGCATGAGATATTATGGTAACATATTCCTAAATCAAACTATGAAATGATTGATATATTTAGATCCATGACACTTTACATGTCTCGTTCTATAAAGCGATGAATAGCTTCGCTAAACCGAGAAATAGACATCGGACTGAAAGGGAATTGTCTACCTTGGTTAAGAGCATCAAAGCAAATGCTTTCCTTCTTTGTGTCAGCGAGACCATGGAGGTAGTTTAATGATTAAAAGAAAGTCCTTTTTAAGATTCATAGTTCACTGTCCTCCAGATACTATGCCAACAATCACTGATGAAAATTCCTGCCCCCAATATAAGATAAATTCCAAGCACCATGTATTAATCCATAATACATGTCATTCCCTTTAGGCAACACCAGATTTAATTTGAATAAAATCGCCTACCGACACCCGTGACTACAATCTTTCAATGACGTCATTCTATGGCAATGGATCAGTATGGATAAACCATACTTATGTATCTCGTATCATCACATATCCTTGGCCCGTATTTATTCTAGAAAATATTTCACGCAAAGAAAAGAGTAATGAAAAAGGGGACACAGGAAAATACTTTGAAAAATATACAAACACTGTCCCAGAAAAAAAAAAAAAAAAAAAATCCTGGAACAGAGATAAAGACATCGGAAAAATAAAACACGAATACTGACTAAACCTGACAATCCCTAACATATTTTATGGAAAAATAAATCTGTATACAGATGCAGACGGAAAATATGTGTGGTGCAGGAATTCTCAGGTTTTAATTTCGCGTTGTTTGTTGTTATTTGTTGTTGTTTGTTGTTGTTCGCGTGTGTGTGCATGTGTGTGTGTGTGTGTGTGTGTGTGTGTGTGTGTGTGTGTGTGTGTGTGTGTGTGTGTGTGTGTGTGTGTGTGTGTGTGTGTGTGTGTGTGCGATTCACCATGGTCGTTAATTACGTGTTGGATTCGTGATCGACAGCTATTACCCTACCGGATGAGAGCTCGGAGCTCTTATATGACCATGTGTGTTTGTTTGTGTGTGTGTGTGTGTGTGTGTGTGTGTGTGTGTGTACTTACCTAGTTGTATCTTACGGAAAAGGGAGATATGCTCGTGGTGTCCCGCCTTTGTATTTCGCAGTGTCTAGTTTGCTCTTAAATTTGTGTATGGTTTTTGCACACACTACTGTTTTGTCTAGTTTATTGTGTGTGTGTGTGTGTGTGTGTATGTGTGTGTGTGTGTGTGTGTTTTACACCAAGTCCGAGATTGATTATAAATCTTTCAATACAGTGTATGACGGAAATAAACAAGATCACCGGTCGACAGCAAGAATGAAAATAGAAAATGTCATTAATTAAGTACATGGAATTTAGAAAACGGTAAATTGAACATTTCTTGGCATGACTTGATGGTGGTTCGATTTCTTTATTTTCACCAAATAAGTGTTTGTGAGAATAAACTACAGATGCAAAGATTGGATTGGATATCATTCCTGATTCCTTAGCATTTTCTTTTTTAGTTCCTCTCGCGTCACGTTATAAAGTCTCATTTTCCTTTCTTCCGCAACTCCGTGTGGTTGATGAATTGCCATATATTGTAAGACTTTCCCAAACTCATCGTATTATGAGTCATGGGAGAATATTCCTTCATCATGATTATAAACTAAATTAGACGACGCACCCTTGTCAGCTAGTTCCTCTCTCAGACCCTTCACTCTATTATCCTGACCTCTTTCCACACCCAGCCTCCTCTTTGATCGCATAATCACCTTAAATTTAACAATAACCTTGCTGCTATTGTGACTCACTCTGTCTTACCCCAGGCCGCACCTCTCTGTTCCTCTTTCTTTGATGACGTCAACAGAACCCATGACGTCATCAGGTTGGAGACGACTAAGGGAAGGTGCGAAGGGTATGTGATTCCCTTGTTCGTCTTTTGTTTCGTATTTCATTTCAGTGAATGACGCTTTCTCGGCGTCCGTTCACATTTCCTTACCTTTTTCAATGTTTCTAACGGGTTCTCCAATTGTTCTTTCCGCTGTTATTTGTTTGTTCTTGTTGTTGCAGGCGTTGGAAAAGAAGGAAAACAGTCTTTTCGTTGTAGGTGCCTTTTACTCGTCAAGCACTTTCCAAGATGAACTTGTTAACAGAGTTTCTCGGAGGGAGGAGGTAAAAGAAAATATAGTTAGGAAATATTTGTTATTTTCTGTTCTGAAGCTTGTATGAATATTACTTTTCATATTCTTTGGCTTTTGATTCCGTGCATGTGTAAAAGTAAAAAATATTACTTCTACAAATAACACTCAATGTCAGTAAATTGTTAAATTGAGATTTCTTGGAGATGTTAGGGTCAAGGTGGGAATTCAGTATGCAAAGGATGAATGAATGTGCTTCAATGATTCTGGACACTTAAAATGATATAATATTTTACCAAACTACTTTATATTACGCTATACTACATTTCATTATATCATGCAATTTTATGGTATACCATATCTACTATATTTTAGTATATCATATTATGTTGTATTACATTACAATATACTGGATCATATTATTGTATTGCATCATGTAATATCATCTTGTATTGTATTATAATACATTCTGCTGTTTTATATTATATATCATATTGTATATTATATTATGTGTATATTATATTTTATACTATATTAATATACTATTATATTAGATTTCTATTGTATATTATGCGTATATCATATTGTATTACACTGTATTAGGTAAAGCGGGCTTGCTGTGGATGTACTGTGTCTTACTGCATTGCTTCCGATCCAGGGCAGTGGATAGGACGCAGGGATGACCCGTCATCCATGAGAAGCTAAGATGAGAGGGGGGGAAGGGTGGTGGAGGGGAGTGGAATGGGTGGGAGTAAGTACGTGCCTCTGACTTGGCTACCTCCCTTACGAGGGGGAAAAAGCCCTTGGTATATAGATATTATATCATACATTACATCATATTTTACTATATTATATCATATATTATGTTATACCATAGTATTTCATATGATACTGTATTATATCATATTAAGTTATATTATATCATATATTGATATATTATATCATACTATATATCATATTTTATTGTAGTATATTATTTTATCTTATTCTACAATATATTATACAATATCATATCATATTATACTATACTGTTTATTATACAATACCATACCACTCATTGGCATTCACAAACACACAAACATACACAAACTGAAAAAGAAACGCATTGAAGCGTTTGCAAAACACATCCACGTATATTCATGTACACGCGAATGGAAAAAGGACACAACGTCGGAAATGCATTGTATATAAAAGCAGTTATCTTGTCTTTTATTTCCAAGCTAATGATTGAAAATAGTGTGTGCGCTTTTCTGCTCATGATTGTTCGTGTAATATATCAACTTCTACTTGGAGAGATCATTTGTGGTATAGTAAGGTGAACGGGAGGGGAGAGGAAAGCACAAAGAGATGGGATAGTTGTGTTAAAACGCACCGAGACAACGGAAACTGTCACAAAATTCTTTCAATTCCCAAAATGCAATAGACGAATGGAAGGACGGAATCAGCACTAATAAATTAACGAAGATATGTTATCTCTTGCTTCTCCTGCAAATAAACCTTGATTAAACAATTTACAGTCTTGTTTCACGAATAAAAGCACCTGGCAACAACCAAAATAAAGGTTTAAATTGTAAGGAGATACGAGGTTGTAGTGTCTCAATGGTAAATGAAGTTCATGGCTAGACGTCAGACTGGCGTACTTGAGTTTTGGTGTGCGTGTGAATGGCTCAAGCACATAATGTGTACACAATACCGAAACTAAAACAGCAATTCATAACCTCAGGTGATTAGGATGCTCAATGCGAGCTTTCGGTTCCAAAATAAAAGTAAATAGTGTATTTCACCCTTTGGGAGCCATTGGATTCTTTCTCAGATAAACGGACTCGCCTAGCACGAGCCCAAATAATGGTATAAGCTCAAATATGCAACAGGTTAGGGGTGTGCCGATTCATCGGCATCGACATCGGCAAGAATCGGAACTTTTTTGAGAATCGGCATCTGCATTGGCGAGAATCGGCATTTTTTTTTTTTTAAATCGGCATCGTCATCGGCAAAATATTGCCGATGCCGAGTCTCAAAAATCTCGCCAATGCCGATTCACGAAAAAAGCCGATTCTTGCCGATGCAGATTAATCGGTCAACCATACACCAGGTCCAATGTCTACGAGTGAATGAAATCGTCTGGAAATAATAGTCATAATGAAGCCCTAAGTGTAGCAAATTTTAATTCTAATCCTCGTTTGTGTATATATGACATTACTACTGCTATTCGCATGTTAAAACAAAATTATTCTGCAAGTTTTTGTTCATTGTTTATCATTTGATATTCGTCTTTTACAACTTGCTCTTTGCTATTTGGAATTGCTTGGTCAACATTTATTCCCGCCAATCAAACGCCTTTATTAGAAGAGTTGGATTTGGTAATGGATGGCGGTCGACAGGCTTACCAAAAGAGATATTATTCGTCTCCTTTATTTAAAAAAAAAAAGGCAATTTTCACTGTTGTGTAATTTCAAACTCTCAAATTGTGTTTATGAATTTGAAAAAAGACGCAGATTCTGTTTTTGTAACGACAATGAGTCATTTAAACGAGACCATAGGAAATTAACTGAACAGATACAATAGGGATGACAAAATAAAAAGTTTAAACTAAACTCTATTATATGATATATTGTAAGATAAACTCACCCTTATCCTAGTTTAACTTCCCTCCACAATCAGAGCTTGATCATTCCAATTGGTTAAAGACTGGTTAAAATTGGTTAAAAAAAATTGGTTACAAAAAAAAAAAAAAAAAAATGTGGAACAGAAATTTGAGTCTGTCATAAAGAACAACACGCGCTTCTGTATTTTTTTCCTCTTTACTCAAGAGTCCGTAAACGCATGTTTCACTTTTAACTAACAAAAAAAAAAAAAAAAAAAAAAAAAAAAAAAAAAAAAACAATGTGACAGCTTGAGCAAATATACCTCCTCAGCCGCACATGTTTGAAACGCTCACCTGGAAGTCATAATTGCGCAAGTTAGCAAGCAAAGAACCATTTTACTCCCGCTGCAAACAGAAATGTTCTGCGCAGGAAGGAGCGTTATTTGCGTTACAGTCGATGGGCACAGGCAAACGAACTTTCGAGGAACAGGTAACGAGAAGGCAGGCTTCCGACTTGATGTAATATTGCGGACACCCTAACAAGAAGATAGGCTTCTGACTTATTGCGGACACCCTAACGAGAAGATAGGCTTCCGACTTATTGCGGACACCCTATCGAGAAGATAGGTTTCCTACTTATTGCGGACACCCTAACAAGATGATAGGCATCTGACTTATTGCGGACACCCTAACAAGAAGATAGGCTTCTGACTTATTGCGGACACCCTAACGAGAAGATAGGCTTCCGACTTATTGCGGACACCCCTAACGAGAAGATAGGCTTCTGACTTATTGCGGACACCCTAACAAGAAGATAGGCTTCCGACTTATTGCGGACATCCTAACGAGAAGACAGGCTTTTCGACTAATTGCGGACATCCTAACGAGAAGACGGGCTTCCAACCTGATGTACCATTGCGGACATCCTAATGAGAAGACGGGCTTCAAACTTCAGATGTACCATTGCGGACACCTAAAACTGACACATGGTACATCAAAATTGTATAAATACTTTTCAATTTGTATAGATCAATCTTTGTTTACAGATGTTCTTTAACAACAAATGACGTCGTTGCATCTCATGGGTCATTCTCGATTATCCTCAATATGTTTAGCTAAACGAGAGGATTCAAATGAACAAGAAATTATGTAAAAATTTCAAAAGAATTTTTAGGTTGTTAACTAAAGCAACGTACAAGGATTACCTTGGATGAGTACAGAAATTGCTCACAGATGAACGAAATCATGAGACGTTAGTCAGAATAAAAATGTTAAATTGTGACAGCAATCGTAAATGGAATGACGAGTTGCACGTCGTGCCTAGTGTCATTCCACCACGGAGCTCATGCCAGTATCTCGAACTACTATAAAATCTACATTTTCCTCATTTTTCTGGGGAACTCATGAACGCCGAAGCAATGATTTGCATATTCACAAGCCAGCCGGAACTCATTGACGTATCAACGGAAAAACAAACATTTAATATGTTTTCAGCCGCAATGAGCACAACTCGCGTATGCATGGACAAGGATGAGTGTACATATCAAACTTTTGGTGTCCATGTGGTTCATTACGTGTATGTGGGTTGTTTGCGTGAGTGCGTGCATGACTGCGTGCGTGTGTGCTTGCCCCAGGTCATTTGTGTGTGTGTGTGTGTGTGTGTGTGTGTGTGTGTGTGTGTGTGTGTGTGTGTGTGTGTGTGTGTGTGTGTGTGTGTCTTAATGTCACTATTAGTATGCGTGATTCGCCATGGTTTAGGATCATATGTTTGGCTCGTGATCGACAGCTGTTACCTTTACATATCGATGAGTAATTAATGCCCGATCTGTGCGTGCGTGCGTGCGTGCGTGCGTGTGTGTGTGTGTGTGTGTGTGTGTGTGTTTGCGTGTACGGTCAATATATATATACATAACCCTTATTCTTTGTGAAAGCACAATGGCAGCATACATGTTTCATCGTCTAAATCACATTTTTTTCATCTCTTGATGGCACTGAGGGATCGCAGGAGAGTAGAATAGGTCCACTTTATACAGTTTTGGGATCTTAAACCCCTTTGTTGCGCCAACAGTATTTAACGAGGATCGAAAGTGGGATTGCCACGGGGCAGTCGGAAGTATCTCCATTCTTTTCCGCCTTCTCTTCCTCTCCCTCTCACTTACCTCCTATCTCCCTCCTCCTTCTTTCCCTCTCCCTTACCTCCTATTTCCCTCCCTCCTTCTTTCCCTCTCCCTCCCCTTTCCCCCTATCTCCCTCCCTCCTTTTGCTTTCCCTCTCCATTCCCTCCTATCTTCCTCCTCCCTTCTCTTCCTCTCCCTTCCCTCTTCTCTTCTTCTCCCTTCCCTCCTTTCCTCACTCCCTTCTTCCTTCACTCCCTATTTCTTTTCATCTTCCTCTACCTCCCCTCCTATCTCCCTCCCTCCTTTTCCTCTCCCTCTCCCTCCCCTCCTATCTCCCTCCCTCCTTTGCCCTCCAGCTGGCGGGAGAATAAAAACGAAATATACTTTCCTGGTTTAAGGAAGAAACAAATTGGAACAGATCGGAAGAGGGAGGAAGCGATGGAGTACAAGACACAAAAAGGTGCTGGCCGAATCACTAAGAATTACTCAAAGATTACAAAAGGAAAACAAAGAAAATAGTATAGAAAATTTAATATATCAAGTAAATATATAAATAAACAAGTAAACATATAGACAGATAAAAACAACAATATATTGATAAATACAAAGATAAATGAATGCCCCAATTTTATATATATATATATATATATATATATATATATATATTATATATATATTCAAACAAACAAATAAATGCATAAATAAATGAATATATAAATTAATAGATAAATAAATTAACAAACAGATAAGCGTATAAGTAGATATGCAAGTAAATAAAAATCAATCAATTAATAAATGCTGATCAAGAAAATGTTAAATGAGAAAATATGAAGCATCCGATTTGTGATTTTATATAAAAGAAAACAACAGAAAGGCTTTTAAAGCAAAAAATTGTAAGTTTAAAAAGTAATTGAAAAATGACATTGTAAAAAAATATGGACGGCTTTTTCTTAATGAGGAGCAAGATATATAAGGAAAAAAAAATTACCAAAAATATTTTCATACAGCATTTAAACAGAAACGAGTTTTCAGAGAAGAGAGAGAGAAAAAAGTTGAACGTATAGGGAGATAGAGAGAAAGAGATTTTTTAGAAAATAAAGAGACGTAAAGAGGGGAGGTCATGAGTATAGTGGGAAGAAAGAAACGGAAGCTCGTGAGGCAAAGGGAACAAAGAAAACAAGCAAATGGATGGAAAGGGAGACGAGATTGTACTCAAAGGTTTCCATCAAGAGCGAAAGCGGTAGAGAGCAAGAGTTACGAAAGCAAAAGAAGCGAGAAGGAAATGGCCCAAAAAGAGGGAGAGAAAATACCCGAAAAGAGGAGTTATGGTGTGCAACTCTTCGGAAGGGATGCGATGAGGGAAGTGTCATGAAAACGCAGGAGCGTGGTGGAGGGAAGTAGATGAAAGAGGACCAGTGACAGAGGGAAGAGTTGATGATGGAAGAGTTGATGATGGAAGAGAGTTGGTAGCGGGGATGGGATGACGTGGATAGTGTTACTGAGGGAAACAGTGTCAACTGAAGAACAATGAGAGGAAGTGCTGGTTGAGGAACTTATTCCAGGGGCTAGAGAAGAAGAAAAGGTAACGATAAAGAGTGAAAGAGAGAAGGAAAACGAGGGAAGTTGAGTGACAAGAGAAGGAACATGAGATGGAATTAAGGAAGAAGAGAACACGAAAAGAAGGTTGAATTGGATGGAAAAGGAAGAAAAAGACAATAAAGGCGAAGGAAAGAGGATTGTCGTGAGACGAAAAAGGAGAATAGGTCGAGAATGAAGGAAATGGAAAGAAAGGCAAAGAGGAAGAGGGAAAGTTAAATTAGATGGAAAAGGAAAAAGGGCCAATAAAGGAGGAAGAAAGGAGATTAAAGGCGTGAGACGAAAAAGGAGAACAGAATGGGAATGAAGGGAATGGGAAAGAAAGGCAAAGAGGAAGATGGAAAAAGCAAAAGGGAATATCGGAGAGAAGAAAGGAAATGAGACGAGAATGACAGATCGGGATAAAGGTTACGAGCCTGATCGAGAGAGTCTTCAGGAATAGACCAAAAGAGGAACCACGCAATGGGAATGTTCCGGAAAGCTCGACCTCACGGAAGAGGGCGCGCATGGAGGAAACCTTGGCAAAGGAAAACCGTGGAAAAATATCTTCATGGAAAAGGGTTTCCCTACGGATGGAAAATGTTGCGGACTTGCAGTGGCAAGCGTTTGAGACTATCCCGGAGAACGAAAAGGGTTGTTAACGTAAAGTTACAGCAGTGGAATTGTTGTACAGGAGTCGTTATAGAGAAATGTTTCGTTGTTATAGTGGTCACGTACACACGGGCAGCAACAGCGCCGCATAAAAAGACCCGTTAGGAACATCATGCACAAGAGGGTACATGTAAATGTAGAATCTCGGGGGGTGACTTTATTATCTCAAACCGAAATGACAATTAAGAGTAGGGCACGGTGGAAAATGATACTTAATCCAATCTCTAATGAAGTAGTCCCACAGTTGAATTAGATAGCTTGGCAACAGCCAGAATAGAGGTGGACACTCATGCCATTTCACAAATCAATCGAGATATATTTGTGAGAGAAATGAAGGAAAGAAGAAGAAAAAAAAAAAAATGTTCACTAATTTTTATATTCCTTTTTGTATCAATATAGGACTACATATTATGAGGGCTAATGGACCTAATCAAAGTCCAGTTTACACTATTTGTCTATCATACATTTTTACGAGGAACGCACACGCCTGAATTCTTATGAAGGATTTCAGTGATTACATTACATAGATATCAGTAATTTCATCATAAAAACTCACCCTCCGACTCCCATGAATTGGGAAGTGAGAAACCCCTGGCAGGGCAAGGTCTGGCAGTTGCGACAAGCAGCTTTTTTTTTTTTTTTTTTTTTTTTTTTTGCTTCCCTGCCTGACCAATGTAATCGAGAACCAACGCAGTGGGTCCCGGGAATCGAACTCACGACCATCTGATCATGAATTCGACATAGTATCCACTGGGTTACCGCGTAGCCCATATAGATAGCAGTGTCCAACTCTACTGGTCTTCGACACTCAGTACTGCATCAGTATATGCTTAGCAAAGCACGCAGTCTGGCACTGAGAGTCCTTTCGACATTGGAATGTCCTGTTGGAGTGTGAGACGATCGTCATTGGTCTCATAACGTGAATAAATATGCTAGATATAAAAAGACAAATAAGATTGCTGGATGACAGTCAAAAACTAAGAATATATCATAGCTTAATCATTACCTGGTGACATATATATATATATATATATATATATATATATATATATATATATATATATATATATATACATATATATATATATATATATATATATATATATATATATATATACATTTATTGAGACATTCTGACAGGTTGACGTAAGTGGAGTAGGAAACACAGGAGTCTTTGTCTTGAGTTTATTCCTGACTAGTTTCCTTTGAAAAAGCGTCCCTGCGAAACTAATCAGGAATAAACTCAAGACTAAGACTCCTGTTTCCTACTCCGCTTACGTCATATTATATATATATAAATATATATATATATATATATATATATATATATATATATATATATATATGATGGTACGATCTTCGCCTTCTACGAAGCAAGCCACTCTGGCGAGGGTTCGAATCCCAGTAGGAGTTTATTTCCAAAATGTCAAAATGACACAAATATATATATATACATATAAAGTTTAAAGTAAGGGTGGAAAGATGTTTAACGGAGAGAAAATCAAGGGAAAGACAGGAAGTGGAGATTACAAACGGGACGACACCCCATGTTTGGTTTCTTTAGAAGGCTTTCACCTCTTTCGCTCTGATCAACGATGTTACCCAATGTCATAATGATTTGATTCAGCTTACCTCGTATAGAATTTTGACTGCACAAGCTTCACGCAATCACCCTTTTATGGTCTTTAGCGGCATTCTTATCAGTCCTTTTAAAATTGAGAGATTTCGCTTAAAAAGCAGTGATGATAATCGCTTTGGGTTCAGTTTACTTGGCATAGAATTTTGACTGCAATCGCTCTTTTAGTGTATGCTTATGGACCATCGCTCCTTTTGACTCGGCTCAAAAAAGAAAAAATTATCACTTTTATTCTATATCATCTCTTTGTTTTACTATTCTTTTCCAAAATCCCCTCTTTGTCATCGCTACGATTCCATGTCTTTGGTACAATATTTTCCCATGGGGTAGAAACGCTGACTATTTCCGGAGGAATACTTTTTGAACGAGTTGAAAGAGAACTTTGGTATCTAGAGGTTTAAAGAAAAGAATTGGAAGAACTCATAAAAAACTCATTGACTTCTTTTAATGATTTTACGTCGTTTAACATCAGAATATTTCAGTGAGAGTGACTTCACTTATTTCCGAATAAACAGTTCAAGTCTGGTGGCTACTTAAGTGGTTTTATTTAAACAAGAAGGACCTTTTTAATATTTACAGTTTTATCAACTTTCGTGATCAACTTATTAGAATCCTGAGGCTACTTCGATGTCTTTGATTTGGCCTACGTCAGACTATCTGATTAAGTTCACAAGGTCCCCTTGCTCCTTAAAGTTTAACAAACTTTCTTGATTAACCCATTAAGAGACCAGGGACTACTCTGATGGTTTTGCTTCGACATCTTTATTCAGTCAGATAATGCAGTGTACCTTTTCAGTCTGAAGCTCATCTACTTGTTGAATGAGATCATCAAACTCTGTAAGTTACAAAATCTCTCAAGTACGCTATTGTTATGATGGGGCTAATCGAGATGGCCTAAGTCCTTTTAGCCAAATAAGCAACCTTTTAGTTCAACAGAAGTTAATTTATCAAGGAAAAAAACATATGTAAAAGGGATTTGAAAGGGCTACCTTAAGGCAGGTAAAGAAGAAGAGGGAAAGTTGAATGTACATGAGGAATACATATGACGGAAGAAAACGGGGGAAGAAACAAAAAATGGGAAGAGAGGAAGAAAAGAACCGGAAGCCAGAACAAAGAAAACACGAAGGCAATGAAGAGGGAAATCCGGCGTGAGGAACGTAGACTGCCAAGGGATGATAAAGATGAACAGAAATAAAACAAAAAGGAAACAAATCCTGTCTATAATACCAAGAGCAGCAGTGAGGGGAGAGAAGTATTTTTTGAGAGGCAGGGTAAAAAATTATTATCTATCAAGTGTAGTGGAACCACAAAAAACGCCATCATGATTTATTTGTGCTTGTTTATATATCAATTAATTTGTCTATTTATCTATTTTCGATTGTAAAATTCAAGATGACTTACGGGATTATGACACAGGTGGAGACCAGCAAGTATAGAGGATGTGTGATGGGTGCCTGTTGGTTGACAAGGAGTCGATTCCGGGCCAAAATGGCAGTCCAACGGGTGGGTCGGTTGTCAGTGACAGGATGACGGTAGTAGTGGTGGTTTAGGAGAAAGAGGAGGAGGAGGAGGAGGAGGATGATGATGAGGAGGAAGAGGAGAATGAGGCGGAAGAGGAAAAAAGAAAACGAGGGAGCGCGTTAGAGCAGGAGGAAGAGGAAAACGAGAGGTGGTTGGATCAGGAGGAGGAGAAGGAGAAGGAGGAGGAGAAGGAGGAGGAGGAGGAAAACGAGGGGGAGTTGGATCAGAAGGAGGACGAGCAGAAGGAGGAGGGAAGAAGGAGGAGAGGAGGGAAGGAGGAGGAGGACGAGCAGGAGGAGGAGGAGGAGGGGGAGAAGAAGGAGGAGAGGAGGGGGAGGAGGAGGAGGAGGAGGAAGGGGAGGAAAACGAGGGGGAGATGGATCAGGAGGAGGAGGACGAGCAGGAGGAGGAGGGACAGAAGGAGGAGGAGGGGGAGAAGGAGGAGGAAGGGGAGAAGAATGAAGGGGAGAAGGAGGAGGAGGGGGGGAGGAGGGGGAGAGGAGGGGAGGAGGAGGAGGAGGAAGAAGAGGGGGAGTTGGATCAGGAGGAGGACGAGCAGCAGGAGGAGGAGGACGAGCAGGAGGAGGAGGAGGGGAGGAGGAGGAGAGGAGGGGGAGGAGGAGGAGGGGAGGAGGAGCCCAGGAAGGCGGAAGAGGAGGAAAACGAGGGGGAGTTGGATCAGGAGGAGGAGGACGAACAGGAGGTGGAGGAGGGGGAGGAGGAGGAGGAGAGGAGGGAAGGAGGAGGAGGAGGAGAGGAGGGAGAGGAGGAGGAGGAGGAAAACGAGGAGGAGTTAGATGAGGAGGACGAGCAGGAGGAGGAGGAGGAGGAGAGGAGGAGTTGAATCAGGAGGAGGAGGACGAGGAGTTGAATCAGGAGGAGGAGGACGAGCAGGAGGAGGAGGGGGAGAAGGAGGAGGAGGAGGAGGAGGAGGAGGAGGAGGAGGAGGAGGAGGAGGAGGAGGAGGAGGAGGAGGAGGAGGAAGAGGAGGAGGCCAGGAAGGCGGAGAGCGAGTGACAGAGCCTCCCGGGACCTGGACCAAAGGGATCAGAAGCGGCGAAAGCTGATGCACTTGAGATGGGGAGACGGGGCGCCTAATGGAATGCTATAAGTTTTGATGTCACATACTTTGGCGTATATTGTCGTATGGAGATTTCAGGGTTGAGAGATGAGAGGGGAAATAGTTAGGTGCTGAAGTATTAGATTAAGCGCCTACCGCCTACGAGTCGAGAGGAAAGTGGGGTAGGTTGAAGGTAAGTAAATCAAAGAAACGCGTGTCCTGTAGCGAGTATGGACATGAAAGTTCAGGTGTATAGTCGGTATTTGTTTATTTGTTTAGATATTCTGGATGATTTTGGTTTATGATAAAGATTTTGAACACACACTTATCTTAGAATTAATACAAACTAGAAGATGGATAATTATTCTCCAGCTATCATTAGGTTAATTTAAGCCATAATTAGTGAGAATTACGAGTATCTTCGCCAACCGCGTGTTAGGTAAAAGGATTAAAAATCTCACAGAGGATACATATACACACACACACACGCACACACACACACACATGAAACGCACACTCACACGCACACACACACACCCACACCCACACACACACACACACACGCACACAAACTCCATGCCAAGGGAATTGTGCCAGCTTACAGTGTTGTGATGTTTTTTTAATTTTAGGTGGGAATCTACCTTGGAGCCGCTGAGTTAGTCGTGTCGTGTGTGTGTGTGTGTGTGTGTGTGTGTGTGTGTGTGTGTGTGTGTGTGTGTGTGTGTGTGTGTGTGTGTGTGTGTGTGTGTGTGTGCGCGTGCGTGTGTTGTTTACATGTTTATAATTTTCTTTTCAACGATAATTGATTAGGTTTCACTAAAGTTATCAGTACAATCTCCTTATATTTCTTTTCTTTTCCCTCAGAGTTTTTGCCCACTCCATTACCAACATTTTTGTCTTATGTATATTTAATTTGGATATATTGTAGAATGTCTCTCTCTCTCTCTCTCTCACACACACACACACACACACACACACACACACATACACACACACGCGCGCGCGCTTGAAGTGGAGATTGTACAATTGAGTGTTGCTGGTGTGGACATTCTACAGTTGATTGTCTATTGTGATACATAACCTAACCTAACCTAACCTAACCTAACCTAACCTAACATAACAACATTCCACAGTTGATTATGGCTCGTGATATATAACCTAACCTAACTTGACCTCACCTAATACAACAAGATTCTACAGTTGGTTATGGCTCGTGATATATAACCTAACCTAACTTGACCTCACCTAATATAACAACATTCTACAGTTGGTTATGGCTCGTGATATGTAACCTAACCTAACCTGACCTCACCTCACCTGACC
Source organism: Oratosquilla oratoria (assembly GCF_046742065.1). NCBI lineage: Eukaryota > Metazoa > Arthropoda > Malacostraca > Stomatopoda > Squillidae > Oratosquilla > Oratosquilla oratoria. The sequence goes on along the minus strand of NC_134792.1, from coordinate 49,802,147 downwards.
TAACCAAGCCTATGTTAGGGTGGAGAGTTTACAGTTGATCAGTGGCGGGTGGGGGACTTAAAATTGATACTTCACTTTTATTTAATCTTCCCTCTTTCTCTCTATCTATTCATTTATTTGTTTCCACGTCTTTGTACACTTATGTCATCATCTCATTCTTTCTTCATTTTCCTTTATCGTCATTTTGCTTCCTCCATTTCCCTTCGGCTTTCATTTTTATTTTTTCTCGTTTTCATTTTCAGCATTCCGACTCTTCTGCGTTCCATAGCCATCTCACCGAGTTCATATGCTTTCGGTCTCCATTACAAAACCTTAAGTAAATCTGACCACATCTCCTTCCTTTCGCCCCTTTTTAGAACCTATTTCTTCTCCTAATTCATAATTACATTTTCTCTGGGTTCTGACAGATGGCAGCAATCCAATTTTTTTTTTTTTTTTTATCTCCGATTTTTTCGTCATCATGAATCACGAAATCATTTGGCTTTTTACTCCGTTTCGAATTCGTTTGGTTCTATTTTCTTTGTTTTCTTAACCGTCTCGACATTTTCGTCGTTTTTTTCACACCACTGATCTTCATGAATATATATTTCGACTTGTGATTGCGGGGTTTCCTAATGACCTCCACTCACGTTCGAAAAAACTTTCCTCCCTCTTTATTTACTAATATCTTAGACTCCTCGGCCCATACATACATACATATATACATGCATACATACACACATACATATATATACATACATACGGACATACATACATACATACATAAATACATACATACACACATACATATATATACATACATACGGACATACATACATACATACATACACACATACATATATATACATACATACGGACATACATACATACAAACATACACACATACATATATATACATACATACGGACATACATACATACATACATGCATGCTTACGTGTATACATTCATTCATACATACATACGTGCATACCTACAAACATATATACACATACTTACAAAGATACCAGCATACATACTTACATAGATACATGCATACAAACAAACATATATATACATACCTACATAGATACCAGCATACATACCTACATAGATACATCCATACCAACAAACTTACGTATATGCCTACATACACATACATATATGCATACACACACACTTGAAGGGGTTTTGTATAAATTCAGTATACTATACTCACTTTTCTGTAAACACTAGCATATAGATACCGAAAGGTTAGTCTATACTAAAAGCTTTTAGACGATTCGAGAAATACATTCGTGGGATGACACCCTGCCGGAATGGAGACGAAGTACTCAGCACAAATGGGGTGAACATATGTAGAAAGGAACTTACAATATCTGTCCCATTACCTATGCCCGGTTGACCATTTGCCTACATTACGGACAAGGTCTCTTAGATCCTTCAGAGACCTAGGAAGTAGCAAAAAGTGCAGCAGCTTCCAACTCCTCTGTCAATTAATCATCACGCGTCGCTAAATATCCCCTCCAATTTTTGTGTTCTCCTGTCACCCTGAGTGCTTACATATAGAGTAGAAGTAGATAAAAGTGTAGGTGAGAGGAGGAGACGAATTGATTTGGAAATAAAAAGTATGATGCCTGAACAATAATTAGGTAATCTTTCTCTTACACAGATGCAAGATTATTCTGAACTGTGGTTTCTAGAAATATCAAAATTATGTTTCTGTTCGTCCCACCATATCTCGTATTAATTTCTGACAGAATCAATTACTTCCTTCTTTGTTTATTTTCTCCACGTTGGCATGACCTTTTTTTCGCTGTCCCAAGGAACAACAGTTTCACTTCCGTTTCTCTTTTTCACTTCTCTTTTGTCTCTCTTTATCTTTCTCCTTCCTTCTCTCTTTCCCAGTCTTGCTTCTTTCAGTTCCTCTTTTCTTTCTCTTTCCCTCTATCTCTCTCTCTCTTTTTATCTTCCTTTTTCTTTTTTTACTTGCTCTTTCCTCTCTTTTCCCTCTTTCTTTTTCTCTTTTATCTTATCTCTTCCTCCTCCCCTTCCTCCTCCATATCCTATTCTTTATCTTCTTTTTTTGTACTTCCTCTTTCTGCCTTCTGTATCTCCACAAACCCCTTTTATCACTCGTTTTCTATGTTTCTCGTTGGTTTCTTTTCTTATATACATCCATTCGCTTCAGAAACGAATTTCCCGATCTTTTACTTCCTTGGCATATGTGTGTGTGTGTGTGTGTGTGTGTGTGTGTGTGTGTGTGTGTGTGTGTGTGTGTGTGTGTGTGTGTGTGTGCGTGTGTGTGCGTGCGTGTGTTGTTTACATGTTTTTAATTTTATTTTCAACGATAATTTATTAGGTTTCACTGAAGTTACCAGTACAGTCTCCTTATCTTTCTTTTCTTTTCCCTCAGAGAGTTTTTGCCTATTCCACTACCAACATTTTTGTCTTATATATATTCAATTTGGATCTATTGTAGAATTTCACACACACACAGACAGACAAACACACACACACACACACACACACACACACACACACACACACACACTCACATACAAAGAGTCTCCTAATCAACGCCTTCTATCGGTATCATGATTGTTCTTTGGCAAAATCATCCATTCAGTAACTAGAAAGGCATCTTAATGTCCTTCAGAGATCTTCATTTAGCTGAGCAAAAGTAATTAGAAAAAAAAAATTATATAGCCTAACAACACATTTTTTGTTCAGAATTCTATTTCGCATTGATTTAACTAATTACTTCTTTCCTTCTTCAGTTATTTCCTAAATCATTCAATCTCTTAAATGTCTCACACTCTCCATTACTCCTCAATCCCAACTGCTCCATCTGTCACTCAGTCTTCCATTCTGTATTCCATTTCTATTTCGACGACTACTGGGTTATTCAGTCACCTGACATATCTGCATATCCATTCCCCGTTTCATATCTTCTCCACCCTTCAATCATGTGTTCCCTACACAATGCCAATCGATTGCAATGTCCACACGTGACCTTTCATTTTATAACGAGCTTGGATGCAAAAAGAAATCAAAATAATCAAATAGATGAATAGTTGAGTAATCTATTTGAGACCCATAATGGAATAGTGATTAAATGTACAATTAACCTTTTAAATTATGAGGTGTATTAATATCATCTATCACGTAAGAACATAAGAACATAAGAATAAAGGAGACTGCAAGAGACCATAAGGCCTACACTAGGCAGCTCCGTATCCATCACCACCTGTCATCCCCATCCATAAAGTTGTCTAATAGTTTTTTTAAAACAACTGATAGTTTCAGCGCTTACTACATGGTTACTAAGTTTATTCCATTCATCGACCACCCTGTTAGTAAACCAATTCTTGCCTATTTCCTTCTTAAATCTAAATTTGTCCAGTTTATACCCATTACTGCGAGTCCTGCCCCGTTGTTTTATTATGATGACCTTGTTTGCATCACCCTTGTTATAACCTTTCATCCACTTGAACACCTCTATTAGATCACCCCGCACTCTGCGTCTTTCCAGAGAGTGTAAGTTAAGGTGCCTAAGCCTCTCTTCGTAAGGCAAATTTCTGAGTCCTTGTATATTCTATTCACTGACTATCCACTCAGCATCTCTTAATTAATGTCAGTGTGATTCCATTCTACAATGAATCCTATTTCTTACCTTTTTCAAGATTCTCAGTATTCATTCTTCGCTCCTCCATTCCAAATCAACTCACAATCTACTCCATTGTTCTTTCATTTACGCCCTCAGGCTCATTTTCAGTCACATTCTTCGCTCTTGTTTGGAAATATAATTCCACTTTTTCTTCTTCACTCACGCTTTCGTATTCCACATCCTTCACGTTATTTATTCTTTCTTTTCGTTTTTCATTATCTTTACCCCCGTCTCTACTCTGCTTCTTTTTCTTTTCATCCCTCTTCCGGCCCTCAACCTGACATCCTTCCCTAAACCTACCCTGCTACACAACAACCCTCCACGGTGCGTTCGCTCTCCTCGCTCCCCCAATTCCCGCCACGCGCCTACCCTCAACCATCCTCGCCTGACGTCCCTTCACTTCCATTCGATTCTTCCGCTCCTCCCCCCACCTCGATTCCGCCCATCCGTTCCCAAAGCCGTCCCTGAAGAGCACTTCCCTTTTCCTGTTCAGATTGCACCGCGTTCACTTTCTACTACTTTTTCTCTTCTCTCTATGTTGCTTCTTTTAATGCCAAGGTTGTGAATATGCCGTCTGTGAGTGAAAGGGAGGTGAGTTAAACGTCTTTCTAGGACGAAACGTCAGTAACAAAATTCCAATGGTTTTTGGCGTTTACCTCACCACCCTTCCACTCATTCTGTCTTACACCTCAACATGCCCTCTATCCCAACGGCTACTGATATTTCCCTCTGACACGAATCATATCGATAAAGAGCGTAAGAATAGTTTTCGCAAGAATAACTCCCAACCTCCTCTTATGTGATTCCTTTCTATATATGGGCAGTCACCAGACCAAAATCATCAATCCTTTCTTAGATCACTCCCTCCTCATTCGATTCCCTTTGTCATCTATTTCTGAACCTGCTTCCTTCACTTCATTTAATCTTCTCTTTACATATTCTGTCCTATTTAATCTCCCTTCTTATCTTTCGGGCCACTCACTCTATTCATTTAAGCAAAACCAATCTCCGATGAAACGCCTCCGTTTCTTAATCACCACTGACCTTGACGACGATATCATCGACGTATCTGTAATGAAGAGAGATTATTTCTCGGAGAGGAACTTGTCTATAGTTCTAATAAACAAGTCAGTGAACAGGACGCCTGGAACGGATCCCATTGCTACTCCGATGGTCTATACATATATGCGTTCCCTTGGAGTTCTAATTGGGAGTTCTTTAGTGCAAATTTGGAGAAGCAAGCTCAGGACGTTTTCAGGAATGTCTAACGTGCGGGGGGGGGGGAGGTCGAGTCACTGTGATAGACAGGCTGAAGGATGAGTTCAATGGTCCAGTATATCGATGTTCATAAATAAGAACTCCACATCTAATGAGATAATCTTGGTTCCCTCAGGGCTGAAGTACTCTTTATCTTATTATTATCATCAACTATTATTATCATCATTATCATCATCATCATTATTAATCATCATCATTATTAATTATCATTTTTATTATCATTATTATTAATTATCATTATTATCAATTATCATTATTTTCAATTATTATGATTAATTATTATCATCATCATCATCATTATTATTATAATTACTATTCAAAAATTAGTCGGAAGGAAGACTATGCGCAGAAGGGATACAGGTAGAACCTCATTCAACTGTTTGAATAACCCATATAGCGAGGTAAGGATTCGGTTGATGATAAGTCTGAGGGGGTTGGCGGTCTTCAAAGCCTTGACATTTCCTCAGGTGTAGGCAAGATGGAAATCACCAGAAAATTTACATAGGTGGGTACCATCTCTGACTGCGTTAACTTTGTGTATATTCTTATCAAATATCCTCTCAAGGTTTTTAATACGGTTGGGGAAAGTCTGGAAATTTTCGAGGGAGTTCTTTAAAAGAGTTTTGGCGAAGAGGACTTGTGTGTGTGTGTGTGTGTGTGTGTGTGTGTGTGTGTGTGTGTGTGTGTGTGTGTGTGTGTGTGTGTGTGCGTGTGTGTGCGTGCGTGTATGTGTGACTCACCATGGTCTTGGATCACGTGTTGGACTCGTGATCGACAGCTATTTTCCTCCCGGAAGAGAGCTCAGAGCTCATATATGACCGATATATTGGTAATGCTGTGACCTTACACGCACACACACCTTCAACTCCCTGCCCACAAGAGTTGGAGTAACGACTCGCAACGCAGCGATACTGAAATTATTTCAGCCCTAGGCGGGATTCGAACCCGGACTGCCGTAGTGGCGGCCGGGAACTCTACCAGCTGTGCCATCGAGTGATAGTTTTGGATGTGTATGAGTGCTGTATATGCATGCTTATGTTGTAAAGGCACAAAAGTTCGTATCTAATAACGTAATAATGTCAACAGATGTTTATCCATGAATATCGTTTTCCTTGTTCTTTTGATTACGGATATACGCATTTCTATGCAACTAAGTGACGCAGATGAACTCTTATCAGCCATATCTCCGCGTATTTACGCTCTGATTTATTGTTAGAAAACAAAGACGCTTCTTTTTTCCGGTCTATTTACATTTGTGATTATACGTGATTCCCCCACAATAGCCAGAGACGGGGGTATCTAAAAATCTAGTTAAGTATTATCCTAAACCTTTGGGGCGTAGACAAAGACAGGAGTCTGGGCAAACACAGAAATCTGAGGTGTGTGCTCAAAGTTGCCTTTAACAATAGCGGGCAAGATTACAAGAAGGGATGTTCTTCTTGGCCCTCCGGGGATGGAGGCTCTATGACAACTTCCTGTGTGCAGTTCAACGAAGACAAAACCTGGTACTGAGTGAAGATGAACAGGTTCCACTGCGGAGATATAAGTCATGTATAGATATTTATTCGTGCGTGCAGGTATATAAGAATGAAGGCCTATGTCTTTTCGTCTAATTGTATTTGTCAAAAATTAAAGTACAGTAGAAGAGTTATATTTGCCAGGTCTGTGTGTGTGTGTGTGTGTGTGTGTGTGTGTGTGTGTGTGTGTGTGTGTGTGTGTGTGTGTGTGTGTGTGTGTGTGTGTATGTGTGTGTCTGTGTGTGTTTGCCTGTGTGAGTGTGTGATTGTGTGTGTGTGTGTAGTGTCTGCATCCGTATATTTACGTGTGTATGTTTGTGTGCGTTTATGTGTATGTGGATATGTATGTTTGTGTGTGTGTATATGTACGTATGGATGTACATTTGCGTACCTTTTATTTTATAGAGAATGTGTATACGTTTCTTTGGACTTCCATGTTAATCTATTTCAACATGACCAGTACAAGCCGAGCTCCCCCTTACATGTTGGTGCAATATTACCCTTTTTTCATTTCAGTGGGAACCTATTTTTTGCCGACATATCTGTAAAAATCCGTTTCTATTTTATCTTATTTCTAGAGCCACAATATCAGGTTAAGTCAGTCATGGCTTTGAAAAATCTACTTTCATGGATAAGAATGCGACTGCTAGA
>NC_134792.1:49772553-49790053 GCF_046742065.1 Oratosquilla oratoria | reverse complement strand
TTCTACGCGGAAATGCCTAATGATCACCATCACTTTAATTATAACTCGATTAACTCGTGTCAAACCGAGTAGTTCTTGTGTTCCTTTAAGGCTGACGCCGTTTTAAATTCAATTTAGATTTAAGAAGGAAATAGGCAAGAAATGGTTTACTAATAGGGTGGCCAACGAATGTAACAATGTAGTGAGCGCTGAAACTATCATTTGTTTTAAGAAACGGTTAGACAACTTTATGGATGGGGATGACACGTGGTGATGGATATGGAGATGCCTAGTGTAGGCCTTATGGTCTCTTGCAGTCTCCTTCATTCTTATGTTCTTATGTTCTTCCCCGCCAAATGTGGTAATGATATTTTCCGTCAGCTACGAAAGAACACTCGCCTCGCAGTTTCTCCTCTTGCGCCAAAAGGACAACGCACTTAAGACATTTGTCCGAAGTTCTAAGGTTTCTGGACGCTTTTGTGGTCCTCAAACTTGGAAAGAGCTACACTATTTCTGCGGAGTAATTTGTCCGGGGAGCAAAAATGACCGGCTTCGTCCACATTCGGTTTATAGTGATGATATGGTTTAACGTCACACACTCCCCCTCCCCCAATCGGGAGGCTAGGACGGTGCCCCTCACAGAGGGCTTTGTAGCGTGGAATTTAATGAACCATGCCCTTGGTTCAACTTCGCCGGTGGCAGGATTCGAACCGCCCTCACCTCGACTTTCGCCGTAAGTAACGACGCCCTAACTCGCTCAGCCAGCGAGCTTCAAATCGTGAATTATACGAAACTTTTCAGTTCTTAATGAGGTCGGATAAGGAAAAAAATCTATACGTGTCATGGACACTGATACTCAATATATACACTAAATATATATATATATATATTATATATATATACACACGTGTGTGTGTGTGTGTGTGTGTGTGTGTGTGTGTGTGTGTGTGTGTGCGCAACAATAATCACAATGACCACGTGATTGACAATTTTGCAGAAACTCTGTGGTTTCTGCAAAATACACACACGCGCACATACACATATACAGTATATATGTATAAGTGTAAGTTTGTGTGTGTTACGTCTGCGAATTGTTGTTATTACGTTATAAAGCAATTGGTTAAACTATACCCATGTAAGTACTCCGAAAACTTCACCTCAAATTGATTATTTCTAACTTTGATACTCTTATGCCAATCTATGCTGAGCTAAGTTAAGCTAATCCAATCTAACCTCAACTAAGCCCTGTTTAGATAAGTTAAGCTAAATTAACCCCAGCCTAAGCTAACCTATCATTATCATAAAAAACTGAATCATGTTAAAATGTTGCTTAAAAGTTAGCCAGTTATTTGGTTAAAGATTTGCTTTTACGCTGCTTGATGACATTTTACAACGGGCTAGTTCATGTGTAAATAATCTAGTCCATCTTTACCTAAACTACAGAAATCTCAGCAAACTCGACCATCTCTGCCTCGAGACACTAATACAGCTGGGACCTTGGCGGCCAGACCTCGGCTCCCAGACTGCAGGAAATGCGTTCACACAGATGCATCTTGAGGCTGATGGCATAAAACTGCAATATTGTATAATACAGTGAATTTTAATTTGTGGGACATGTTGGAAGCAGCTTAAGTGGTAAAAAGTCCAGACGGATGCAAACGAAAAGAGAGAGAGAGAGAGAGAGAGAGAGAGAGAGAGAGAGAGAGAGAGAGAGAGAGAGAGAGAGAGAGAGAGAGAGAGAGAGAGAGAGAGAGAGAGAGAGAGAGAGAGAGAGAGAGAGAGAGAGAGAGAGAGAGAGAGAGAAGGAGAGGGTAGGTGAGGAAGAGGTGGAGTAAGATGGGGAAGAAGTTGAGAGAACGAGAAACACGAGGAGGAAGAGGAAGAGGATGAGGCGGTAGAGGAAGAAAAGGAAAAGGAAAAGGAGGAAAATAAAAAGAAGAAAAGAGTAATGAGCCTAAGAGAGAGTTAGAGAAGGAAGAAGAGATGGAAAGAAAAGGGAGAAAATGGGGGTGGAAAAGATAAAAAGAGAGAGGAGGAGGAGGAGATAGGTAAAGGAAATTAAAGGAGGAAGAGAAAGGACGAAGAAGGACAAAGATTGAGAGATGGAGGGAAGGAAGTGGAAAAGAAAGAATGAGGAAGAGAAATAGGAGGAGGAGAAGGAGAAGAGAGGAAAGGAAAACAAAGAAGAGGAAGAGGAGAAGTGGAGGTGGGAACGAAAGTGTAGGAGGAGGAGGAGGAGGAAGAAGTGAAGGAAATAGGAGGAAGAAGTGGAGGAGAAGAGGGTAAAGGAAAACGAAGAGGAAGAGAAGTAGAGGAGGGAACAAAAGTGGAGGAGGAGAGGGGAAGGAGAAGTGAGGGAGGAAGTAAAGGAGAAGGAAGAAGTGAAGGGGAGGAGGAGGAGGAGGGAGGAGGAGGAGGAGGAGGAGGAGGAGGAGGAGAGTTTACCTCGGTATGAAACAAAAACAAAAAGAAATTTCAAGTTTTGGAGGAATGATATTTAAACTCGCATAATATGGATTTTCTCTTCACAGGACACCGAGATTTTCTCCACCTCTCTCTCTCTCTCTCTCTCTCTCCATCTCTCTCGTTCTATTCTTGCTGGTAGATAAGCCCTTTTCCATCACTGTTTCTGTACTTTTCAGTACTTTTGCCACCTCCTCTTTTACATTTTTTCCTTTCTTCTCCCTCTTGGTATTTCATGTTTTTATTTATTTTTTCATTTTATTGTATTCTTCTTCACTCTTTCTGGTCTTTTTTTATCTTTCTGGTATTTTCTTCATTATCTTTTATCTTATTGTTCTAATTTATCACTATCCTCCAACGTAACTCCATCTTCCTTTAGATTGTCATAATCATCTATTTTTGTAGGAACTTCTTTCAAATTAGCCACATCATTTAGTTGGCATTTTCAATGTTCTATTTTCGACCTTTCGTAGGTTTCTTTTTTATCATGTTTTCCTTTACTTGCATCAGTAGTTCATTCTTTGTGGTGGTATTTCTAGTTCTAAACTCATCTCACAAATGTTCTAATTCAATATTGTACCTAGTTCACTATTACAAGTAGCCTATTACTATCTCCCGTCGCCATAATTGTCAAATAAATGTTTTATTTCACCTTCCTATTTGTTATCATTCTTCTTATTAATTTACAGTAAATTACATTCAGTTATTATACATTAGATAAATTTACGTTCCGACTTTTTTTTAACTTACAGACTTTATTGTTCTCTTCTTCCACACCACTTTATCTTCAGCTTAGGTTACTAAGTCGATTTTCTTCACTCGAGACGTCTTTTTACTACGAGGGCCAACGAACAAGAATGGGCACAAATGCACATAAACGCATAAACACACACACACACACGCACATGTACACAAACTTACACACACACACAAACGCGCACGCGCATACACACATACACACAAACACACACACGCATACACACATAAACACACACACATGCATACACACACAGACACAGACACACACACACACACACACACAGAGATGCGCACACGCATACACACACACACACACACACACACACACATAAAACACACACACACACAAACACACACACACACACACACAAACGAGCACCGTTCAGAGTTTCAAAATTTCACTGGCACTGCAAATCGCTATGGTTCCTCTTAAAAAAAAGGGGAATGAAGCGAGGCTAGAGGGAGACAATACTGCCCTTAGATTGGTCTATTGACAAAGTCTGAGCTCTCATTCGGGATGGCACTCACAAGTCTAGCACGTGATTACTTGAAAAGGATGAATTGCATCACACACATATGACATCACATAGGCTCTCCCATGCATTTATAAACACGCACACACACACACACACAGACACGCACATACACCCACACAGACAAGCACGTATACACACACACACAGACAAGTACACACATACACACACACACGAACAGATGCACATACACACACATACACACACACACAGCCAAGCACACATACACACACAGACAACCACACATACACACACAGACAAGCACATATACACACATACAGACAAGCACACATACACACACACAGACAAGCACACATACACACATGCACGCGCGTGGACACGTACACACAGACAAGCACACAAACACACAGACAAACACACATACACACACACACGTACGCGCGCGGACACGTACACACAACCAAACACACACACACACACACACACACACACACACAGACACACACATAGACACACACCTACAGACACATACGTCACAACCATCTCCTGCAGCCGATGTGACAGACAGTTCTTTAATAAATGGAAACAACTGCCGTGTTCTAAATATTTGGACATGACGATGGCAACACAGCAAAGGAAAGAATGCCGGAAATTTTTCATCGTTGCAAAGCGAAATGTTCTTTGACGTTCCAATTTATATGCATTGTGTCAAAAATTGCAGTGGAATTTAATTAACAGCCGTTTTTTTATGATATCTGTGCGCGTCGCTCTATCAGTCACTTTTCCCGCCGATGTCCAACCGTACTTTTTAATTTGTTCCTTTCCTCTTTTTTCTTCTTTCTTTTCGTCCCTCTGGTTCTCTCTCCTGCCTCCGGCCATTCTTCTTCTTCTTCTCTGGGTTGTCGTCGACCATACTCTTTGCTGCTCTGGCCTTCACGAGCTCCGATCTATCCACTGTATCGATTCAGAACAGAGTATATTCTCTATCTTCTCTCAGTTTCTAGCTCTCTCGTTTGTTTTCTCTCGCTCTTACTCTCTTTCGTGATCTCTCTGTCTCTTTCTCTTACTCTCCCACGCTCCTTCACTCCATTCATTTGTTCCACATTCGCTCTCTCTCTCTCTCAGTTTCTTCCCCTCTCGCTCCCTCACTCGATCCTTGTCTCTCTCTTTTGTACATTTGTACGTGTTTGTTTGTATGCTTGTGTGTGTGCATCTGTATGTGTGTGTGTATCTGTGTGTGTTTGTATGTGTGCATGTGTGTATATGTATGTATGTGTATGTGTGTGTATTTGTGTCTATTTGTGTACGTGTGCATATGAGTGAATATGTATGTATGTGTGTGTGTGTGTGTGTGTGTGTGTGTGTGTGTGTGTGTGTATCTATTTGTGTATGTGTGCATATGAGTGAATATGTGTGTATGTGTGTGTGTGTGTGTGTCTGTCTATTTGTGTATGTGTGCATATGAGTGAATGTGTGTGTATGTGCATGTGTGTGTGTGTGTGTGTGTGTGTGTGTGTGTGTGTGTGTGTGTGTGTGTCTGTCTATTTGTGTATGTGTGCATATGAGTGAATGTGTGTATGTGTATGCGTGTGTGTGTGTGTGTGTGTGTGTGTGTGTGTGTGTGTGTGTGCGCGCGCGTGTGCATTTGTATGTGTGTGGGGGTGTCTCTGTCCGTATTTGTATGTGTGAACTTATACTTACATAACATGGAGAAGGAAAATATTAATACAAAATATGAACTGAATACAAGAGAAGATGCTGTTTCCAACTATAAACGGAAACCCTAATTCCACTGTGGAAGCTCTCCACTAAAGTAAACTAAGGGATGGAACATAACGTCTATGTATATATAGCAAAAACAATATATCCTTTATAGTACAAGAGCACAGGACAAAATTCCTTGTATTCATGTTGTTTATATGCACAAGACAAGTGACACCTTGCCTCGTTTGCATGTAAATTTGTAAATTTATAATACAAAGATAATAATTTTTCAAAATATTTAATCCCTAAAGTGACCTACTACACATTATCTTCGTCTTAGCAACAGTCGATCTGGTTCAATATCATCGAAGTTGTCACTCAAGTGGAAGGGACTAATGACGTCTATTAACAGCTTCAATACCTCGACATATTCCGTATTTCATTTAACTTTATGCAATTCAACTTGAAGGCTATTAACTTAATCTTGTTAGAGTTCTAAGTTAGGTTTAACTCGCTGATAATGCATGATACCTGTGCATAATATATTCTGACCTTCGGAGTTTGACCTTATCGCTATCTGGGTGTTCATCTTGATTACAATATTGACAACTTGATGTTCTCAAGTTTTATGTTCTGTTTAATAGTAGACGTTCTTATTCAGCTTGAAGAAACCTAGCTATTATTTGTGGTTTTGTATGCAGGGAGCGATAATATTTTCACATATTACATTTTGACTACCTACAAATATCTTTGTTTAGTCACAGGAAACATATTCCATACAGGAATGACCGCGTCTGCTCTATGATAACATTCACATATTCACTTACCATCTGACCTAGGTTTTTTTTTCCAAAGGGCTAAAAATTATAACCACTTTATCTCTAATACATACATATACATACATATACCAAGGCTTTTTCCCCCTTACAAGGGAGGTAGCCAAAAAGGGAAAGGCATAAAAACACTCCCACCCATTTCATCCCTACATACACTCCACACCCCTCTCACCCTCCCTCTCATCTGAGCACCTCCTGGATGACGGGTCATCCCTGCACCCTGCCCACCGCCCTGGGTCAGACTGATACAATCTTTATATATTTTCTTTAACATCAGAAAATTACGTCAGCTGAGAAACATTCTTCGGAGTGACAGAGTTAGGAATATTTCTGTTCTCATTTTAACCCCAGTGACATTCTTAACACTGTGTATCTTGTTTTGATAACCAACCATATCATTTGAGAGGGAGACTACTGAATCAAAATGTCTTGGATGCGGATTATTCCTATTCATACGTTCGATCTGCAATACATATTCTCAATAATTTCGTCCTATTCTGACTGATATCGTCTGGTGCGCTGTTCACTGTCCTGAAAGGATTGATAAGCTTGATGACTTACTATTCCCTAACTGTACAAAATTCAGATATTTCAGCTTACGTGTCTTATTCTGCAACTTCCATTATGGCGATCAGCCTAAAGTAATTCAGTTAACAGGGTAAGAATCACATTCCATTGACTTCAAAATACCCCACTGAGCAATACTGATTCGAACGTAAAGATAATTAAATAAATAAATAAATATATAAACAAGTAAATGAATAAATAGATAAATAGATGAATAATGAACAAATGAATAAATAAAAATATATGAATTAAGAAATAAACAAATAAATAAAAGAATGAAGGAATATATAAATATTCAAACATATAAATTAATATATAAATGAATAAATAAATGGACGAATAAAAATAAACGAGTAAATAGATAAGTGGTAAATAAATAAATAAGTACATAAATGGATAAATAAAACAAATGAATGAATATGTAGTTGAATAAGCAAATGAATAAATGAATAAACAGATAAATAAATAAATAACAATAAACAATTTATAAGATAAAATGTAGATGGACGAGATAAACGACCTGTTGTGACCAATTGCACCTTGTTTCCAGGGTCGTTTGAGGAAATGAATGCTTGGTAAGTATATGTAAAATGTACACGGGGCGCTGAAGGAAACACGAAAGTCAGAAATTCAGAAGTAATGTTTTTGCAGATCAGATTTAACATTCTCTTTGAAAAGGCATTACACGTTAAACTTCACAATATTCAGCAATTTGCTGTCTTTCCGAGTAATGGTGAAATCAAAATTTGTATTAGAGGAAAAGTACTTTTTGCTGTTTAAAAGAAGACATGGAGAAACGAGAACTGCATAAGAAAAAAATGTCGAATATACTAAAAGGTTTCAGTGTAACAAATTTCATTTCCAAGAGATGAAAGAACAGGAATTAAAGACACTAAAAAAGCTGCATGAATAACTAGCTGAAAAGTAACGTGAAGTGCAGTGCATTAACGATCCTAAAACTTTAAATCATGAAGCAAAGTACAGAGAAAAATATAAGGAGTTTATGTCAGCTTGTGATGAGATGTCTGAGCGCGTAAGGATCAAAGCTGTTGATAAAAAGAAAACGGTAATGAATGTCTCCCTTTCCTATTTGTTATTCACAACTCAACATCTCGACTGTCTTTCGTTTCATAATGTTATAAAGTCCTTGGGAGCGGCCTCACCTTGGGACATGTTCTTGTACATGTACTGTGTGTGGATAAATAAACCAAATAACAATGTAAAATACTATATTTCTCAATTGGATAAAGCACTACCAAGACAAGCGTGCGATCGCTCCGTAAGCAGAATCAAGACTGACGCCGACACCAAGCGACTCCTAGAAACTCAGACTTGGCGGGAAAAAATATATACGCTTAAATGAACACTTGGTTCTCACAATAATATATAAAATATATGATAATAAATAAACAATATTACAAATACGTATGTACAACACAAAGAATATTCTATGTCACCCTCACATACAGCCAAAGTAATGGAGTCAATAACATCCGATGGAGTTGGATTCTGGTCAGCATAGACACATCCACGAGAAGCTAAAATGGCTGATGGGCGAGAGTGAGTATACATTTTAGCTGGCTACCTCCATTATGATAAGGAAGAATTCTTTTGGGGAGTAGATAGATGGATTTACTAAAAATCTTATCATCCCTTACATGGCGCATTGGTAAAAAATTCAAAAAATGAAAATATTCCTCTCTATGAAAGCGTGATATTCATGAGACGCTTTCAAATATTCTCTTGTATATGAACATGATCTCTACGAAACAATTCCTTTTATTTCACACACACGTTTCTAATGTTATGTTTTAAGAAACAAAAGGCAATGAATAATTCCTCTTGTAAAACTGTTATGAATCGGGACCAGTTAAAACACTTTCCAATCACTCCACTTCTCATTACAGTAACAACCAATCGTAACTATCTGTTCACGTAATCTAAACCTAATTGCGTTCTTTAGTCCAAACGCACAAGGCAAAAAGAACAACATTAGCTGTAACTATCCGCCTTCGAGCGTATGTTCTCTTCGGTATTTCATGTTTTTATTCTTACACGTTTCTATTCCTCAGATAATCCTCATGTTTTATCCCATGTCCTCTTCTACCAAATACAACAAAGGCACTCTTCCAACAGACTCCTAGAACCATGAAATAGCTCACACATTTCCATTTATGACGTTTTACTTCTAAACTTATGAAGGCTATCATTTACCGTCAATATTCTTTTTTTTTTGTGCCTCAATTCTACTCTAATCGCCTGTTTGACACTTCTCATTAAGGGCCTAAATCAAAAGACGTCAATTGACAACTCCATAATCACGTTGCACTAGACATAATCATAAGCGTTTTTGTGTCATTATGATATTTGGAAATAAATCTCGTCCTGGGATTCGAACCCTCGCCTGAGCGGCTTGATTTTTATGAGACAAAGGTCGTACCATCGTGCCACCACCCTACAAACTAAGTCGTTCCGTTTTGTAGGGTCGTGGTGGCACGATGGTACGGCCTTCGTCTTATAAAGAGCACGTCGCTCAGGCGAGGACTCGAATTCCAGTAGAGTTTATTTGCAAATAATCATAAGTGTTTGACCGAAAACAACGGTGGGCAACCTTTTTGAGAGCGCGTGCCATAACCGGCCAATCTTCGACCAAAAAAAAAAAAAAAAAAAAAAAAAAAAAAAAAAACAGCATATCACTGTTTACTCTGTTAAATATTGGGGAAATGATCAAATATTGAAAAAAAATCACACATAAGCGGTAGAATTAATGATTATTGTCAGTGTGATTTGTAAGTCATGCCAACTTGAATGCAAATTCTAGTGATGTAATTTTTTCTTAATTGTCGTTTTTGTCTTTAAGTGTAATTGTAGCTTTCATACGAAGTCACATACTTCAAATACTCAATTTTTAACATATGCAAAACAGAGGACAATGATTCTTAATATCATAGTTTTAACATAAATTCACGTTTATGACAAATATGTTGAACAGCAGGCTTCACAAACTTTTGATGTAATATTTTTAATGCGGCCACTGAAAACGAGATAATTACCTCGAATATATAGAGCCTTTTGTGGTGTAACATTTATCATTTATTTAGATTTAAGTTTGAACCATCATGTAGCTGAGCGTCGATTTTGCTTTCCGATAACTTTATGAATATATTATATATTATTACATACATACATACATATACCAAGGCCTTTTCCCCCTTACAAGGGAGGTAGCCAAAAAGGGAAAGGCATAAAAACACTCCCACCCATTTCATCCCTACATACACTCCACACCCCTCCCACCCTCCCTCTCATCTGAGCACCTCCTGGATGACGGGTCATCCCTGCACCCTGCCCACCGCCCTGGGTCAGAAGCAGTGTCGCAAGACACAGCACATCCACAGCAAGGCCGCTTCATTTAATCGGCGACCCCCCCTCTCCGTCCCCCCTTGCATATAAGGAGAGGACGGGGAGAAATCCCTTTGGGCTGCGTCAAAATTTACTCACACATACTACCCCACCCCCCACCCCCCTGCCCATTCCTCCTCATGCAATCACAACATCATCCATATACAACCATTCTCCACTCACCTCTGTCTTCCGTCCTCTCCCTTCCTTCCTCAACAGACATTCCCCTCTTCCCCAAAGCCCCCTTCACCCCATCCATCCACCTCATCCTAGGACGTCCCCTCATGTTCACTCCCTCCACATCTGCCTTCCATACCTCTTTTACTAGTCTTTCTTCACTCATTCTTTCCATGTGTCCAAACCATCCTAATATTCTTTCATCAACCCTATCTCCCAAATCCTTTTTCACCCCTGTTCTCCTCCTCACCTCCTCATTTCTCACTCTATCCAGCCTAGTAACCCCCACCATACTTCTCAGACACCTCATCTCAAACACATTCAAACTCCTTCTCTCTTCTTCTCTTATGTTCCACGTTTCTGCCCCATACAGTGCTGTTGGCACAATCACTCCTTCATACAGTCTCCTCTTCGCATCCATTCCCAAATGTCTATTCCTCATTACACTCTTTAATCCACCAAGGCATTTACTCGCTTCTCTCAATCTACATTCTACCTCCACCTTCACTCCACCTTTTCCTGCTACACTTGCACCCAAGTATCTAAAACTATCTACTTCCTCCAGTCGCTCTCCCTTAATGTTCACTTCCAGTCTACTGCCACTTTCACCCCTTGTACATCTCATCACCTTACTTTTACCCACATTTATCTTTAGCTTTCTTCTATCACATACTCTCCCAAACTCTGCCACCAGCTTCCTCAATCCCTCCTCTGACCCTGCCACAAGCGCAGTGTCGTCCGCAAACAACAGCTGGCTCACCTCCCACTTTTCTCCATTTTCTTTAACCATCTCCAATCCCTGACCCACTACCCTAGCATTCACCTCTCGCACCACCCCATCCATGTATAAGTTGAACAGCCAGGGCGACATAACGCATCCTTGACGAAGTCCCACCTTTACTTCAAACCACTCACTCTCTCCATTTCTAATCCTGACACAAGCTCTACTACTCTCATAAAAACTCTTGACAGCTCCCAGAAGCTTTCCTCCTATCCCATAAATCTGCATAACCTCCCACAGTGCCTTTCTGTCTACCCTATCATAAGCCTTTTCCAGATCCATAAAAGCCCAAAAAACATCCTTCCCCTTTCCTATAGCTTTCTCACATATCTGTCTTACCACAAAGATCTGATCTACACAACCTCTACCTGTCCTAAATCCACACTGTTCCTCACCAATTACTCCTGTTCCTCTCCTAATCCTCTCAATTAAGATCCTCCCATAAGCCTTCCCTACTACACTTAACAGGCTAATCCCTCTGAAACTACTACATTCACACTTGTCCCCTTTTCCCTTGTAAAGAGGAACTATACAGGCACTTCTCCAGTCCTCCGGTACTCTACCCTCTCTCCAGCAAACATTAAATAACCTCACCAACCAGTCCACCATCACTGAACCTCCCTTTTTCAGACATTCTGCATGGCATCCATCCAGACCAGGTGCCTTACCTGCTTTCATCATCTTTACAACTGCCTTCACCTCATCCTTCCTTATTTCTCCTCCATTCTCCTCACTCATCACTCTCATTTTCTTCGCATTTCCCACTGCAGCTATCTTTCCTTCCCTATCCTCCTTCACATTTAGCAACTCCCTAAAATATTCTGCCCATCTTCCCCTTACTGCCATCTCTTCCATTATCATCTCTCCATCTGTACCTTTTACCTTTTCTTCTCTACTTGATTCGCCTCCTCTTCCTCTCTTTATTTCTTTCCAAAACATCTTTTTATTACTTTCAAAATTTTCTGTCATACTCCTACCCCATTTCACATCTGCTCTCCTCTTTGCCTCCTTTACCTTTTGCTTTACTTCTCTTTTCTTTTCTTTGTACGTCTCATATGACTCCCCCGTCCTCTTTTGTAACCAATCTGTGAATGCTCGCTTCTTCTCTTCTACAACCTTCTTTGTTTCCTCATCCCACCATTCACTACCCTTTCTTCTATTTCCCCTGTCCTTCTTGTTCCACACACCATCCTTGCACACTTTAAGACTCCCTCCTTGAACCATCCCCATTCCTCCTCCACACCCATCTCTGCTCTATCCTTTACTCCCTCCCACTCCTCCTTCAGCTTCTTTTCGTACTCCTTCTCCTTTTCCTTTTCATTCAAGGAGTTCACTCTAAGAACCTCCCTACCTTATATATATATGTATGTGTATATATATATATATATATATATATATATATATGCAAAGTAGACCACTTGGAAAAAGAAACTAACGAAGCAGAGCGCTTTCGTATATTACATCTTCAGTGCAAAAAGTGTACTGAAGATGTAATATACGAAAGCGCTCTGCTTCGTTAGTTTCTTTTTCCAAGTGGTCTACTTTGCATAAGTGAACACACGTACCCGTGTTCTTATTAGCATATATGTATATATACATATATGTATATATACATATATATATATGTATATATGACTATATTATGACAAATAAGATTGAAGGTAAAAGAAGTTGACGAGGAGAAATGGGAGAATTTTACGCCTTAACGTTTCGACCCGCAGGGTCTTGATCACAAAGCTAACAACTCAAACGTAACCGGATATTTTATACACGGACGGGTCATCTTATGGGACGCTTCGGAGAGCTTGTTATTTTATCTGCGTATTCTTTTATCATTAATAAGCTTGTGGCTTTTGCTAAACATATAAATCCTTCTCTATGGTTAATGTTGTTATTAGTGTTGATATATGCTGCCTCAATTGTCTTCCTTAGTTTCTTGGATGATCCTTTATTTAATACGGTTGTGTTGTTCCAGTCTGGAAGGTGACCATGTTTATCCACATGTATTACTATGGAGTTAGATGTCCTATGGGCTTTTACGTCATTTTTATGTTCATTTATCCTTTTATTAAGTCCGCGACCAGATTCACCAAAATATGAAGAGGGACAGCTTTTACACGGGATCTTATAAACAACGCTGTTTTCGTTGGTGGGATTATTGTCGCTACGTGTATACAAATGTCCTACTTTGCTACCTGACGTCCTGGCTATTTTAATACCCGCTTTTAGAAGAAAAGTGTCTAGGTATGAATTAACATTAGAGTTTGGTACTGTGATATATCTGGTTTCATTATTACATTTATTATCATTCTTATTTTTATTTTCATCTTTACTTTTGTTAATTATTTCTTTGGCTTTCTTTTTCAACCTACATAAGAGACCTTTTGGATATTTGAGTTTGATGAAAGTCTCAGTAATATGTTGTAATTCAGGATCTAGAAATTCTTTACTGCATATACGAAATACTCTGAGGAAGAAACCTATTATAATACCTGTTTTAGTTCTGTCATCATGTCCTGAGTAGAAGTGTATATAGTCTTCTTTATTGGTGGGTTTCCGGTATACTGAAAATTTCACATTTTTATCTATTCTATGGATAATTGTGTCTAAGAAAGGTAATTTTCCGTTATTTTCATTTTCTGCAGTAAATTGTATATTTTCATTTACACTGTTTAATCTCCTGAGTTTGTTATTAATGTCTGTATCTTTAGGTACAATTACGAGTATGTCATCAACATACCTAAACCATTTACTATTCCTACCTATTATAGTCATGTATTCTTCTGTTTCGAGTATTTCCATGTATAAATTTGCTAACACTGCAGAAAGAGGACTACCCATGGCGAGGCCAGAATGTTGTCTGTATTCAATATTATCAAAAGTGAAAGCGCCAAATCCTACACAAAGAGAAATTAATTCGAGGTAATCTTTTTTGGGTACGGGTAGATCTTCATTTTTCAAATTATTTACTACTCGTCAACTTCTTTCACCTTCAATTTTATATATATATATATATATATATATACGTATATGACGTTTCATTGCTACTACCCAAGAATATGTAAACCTTCATTACGGTCTATATGAATCAGATGATTATACTTATAAGGATATATACAAATTATCTGAATTTTAGTGCCTGTGTCATCAGGATTTTTTTCGACCCCCCCCCCCTCCCCTGGTGTCCCGCTTCCTCCCACGAATCTAGGGCCCGCCATTATACTGCATGTACTGATGTGTCTTTTGACGTCCAGTCTTTCCCTCCACAGATCTTAAGGCCAACCTTTTATGTACCACTGTATATACATATATATATATATATATATATATATATATATATATATATATATATATGTACAACACTGAATGGGTCCCAGTGATTAGAGTTACATTTTAACAACCACAATGCACCTTAATTCTAAGCCATCAAAGGCCAGCATGCTGAAATTGAAATGTGGTACTGCCCAGGACTCGAACCCGGCATCCTCATGACAAGTGCGACAGTGACTTACTAGGCTATCAATATATATATATATGCATATATATGTATATAGATATATATATATATATGTTGAGACATTCTGACAGGTTGATGTAAGCGGAATAGGAAACACAGGAGTCTTAGTCTTGAGTTTATTCCTGACTAGTTTCGCAGGTATGCATACCTGCGAAACTAGTCAGGAATAAACTCAAGACTAAGACTCCTGTGTTTCCTATTCCGCTTACATATATACATATATATATATATATATATATATATATATATATATATATATATATATATATATATATGTTTACATATATATATCGTGTGCAGATTCTCACTAATACACACTGTGTTGAACACGACAGCATTTTGACACTGATTAATTTTCTTACTGATATTTTCATACACATACATATATATGAAAGAAATCTGTAAAGTTCACGAAAAGATTGATTATGTCACTGTATGCTTTAATAATATGGGCCTATGTTACAGGAGAAGAGCAAACATTTCACTTGTAGACTATGTGATAGTAATCAGAATGTCCAAAATAATGGAAAACACTATAAAAGTTACAAAGTCAGTCACAAATGCTAAAACACATTCTTGCTTTAAAGTGATTTAAGTTAAGGATTTAAGTGGTGTAAAACACGTCACAAATCTCAGAAGTTAAAAGAGCAGGTCAAACTTCAGCAGGCCAAACATTAAAGTTGCGAAACTTTGAAACAAGTCTAAATTGAACAGAAAGTGAATTATTTGACTTGGACCCTCTTCTGGCTGAGGAAGAAATTTGGCTCTCGATTTCCTCCTCCGTCGCAGCAACGACTGTTGCTGCAAGCGTCAAGTGATTTTATTCATTGGTGGGTCTCGATCAACAGGTAACAGGTTCAGACTGGGGTACACATTTTAACCCCATAAAATCACCCACAAAAAGTCAATACAGTGGACAATGGTTCTAAGACGATTAAGCACATGAGAAGATACACACACACACATATACACACACGCCCATACATACATACACACACGCTGCGGGTTGTTACTCCAACTCACTCCTGAGCGGGGAGTTTTGTGTGCGTGCGTGTGTGTGTGTGTGTGTGTGTGTGTGTGTGTGTGTGTGTGTGTGTGTGTGTGTGTGTGTGTGTGTGTGTGTGTGTCTGCGTGTAAGGTGACAGCATTATCCATAGATCGGTTATACATGAGCTCTGAGCTCTCTTCCGGGAGGGAATTAGCTATCGATCACGAGTCCAATACGTGATCCAAGACCATGGTAAATCACACACACACACACACACACACGCACACAAACACACAATCCTCTTGCTCAAGGAGGACAGTAACGCCTTATAGAATCAATTAAAGCTATTAACTTAGGTATCAAACTCGTGGAACATATGTTCCACAGCGTTGTTTGTTTAAGTTTTCTATACTGAGCGTGTGTGTGTTTGTTTGTTTTGATTACGTGTGTTTTTCTTCTTACTGTATAGAGCCTCTTGTATGCTTTGGACACCTCAATCGCTTCCTGAGATGAAATTCATGCATACAAAATATACGTGGTTGTTGTGTAAGCTTCTTGTTTCTGCATAAAGTCTCTTTTGGTGTTTGCGCATATGCAGGAGAGGGACTCAAAGAGAATATATAAACATACAACACGTGTTTGCATGCGTTCTCTTAAAATAACACCAATTTCAAATAATCTCCCAAGAAGATGTAAATTTCAATTATTCTGTCTTAAATGAGGACCTATAAGGGGTACATACGCCACTCTTACATTCACATGAACCATGATTTTAGGTCATTTAATCATCTTATTTTGATATGGCTAACGCCGCACTATTTTCTTCAACTGAATGTGGATACCGTGTCGGACTCATGAGCAGATGGTCTTGAGTTCGATTCCCGGGACCCACTGCGTGATTCTTGCGTTGATCCATGACGGCTCTGGCCAGCCGGGGAGGCGACACAATGTGTGCCTGAAAAAAAAAAAAAAAAAAAAATGTTGCAACTGACTTGGTTTGTACTACAAGGAGTTTCTCACTTACCACTTCATGGGAATGGGGTGGTGAGTTTTGAGTTTGGATTAAGGACTTGGGACAGCATGGGATGTCAGTTTACAGAAAACAAATATGTAGGTAATGATAATGGGCTGAAAATTTCAGCCACTCCTGAACAAGTCTGAGGGGAGCGGACTCCTGTAGGATAAAAGTCTTAGGAAAATTATTACCATAATATATTTTCAAAGGGAGATAACATTAAGACACTTTCGTCATTAAGAAATATAAAACAAGACCGTAATAGTCATTTTTTTCTCTACTAAGATTATCTTGAGATGAATCAACTTCATTTGGGCTTCAGATGTAATTCATGACTGTTTGGATGATTTGACATTAAAGATAAGCCTAATGAAAAATATAACTTATGCAAAAGACTATTACGATTAATCCTTTCGTTTCAATAACATCAGATGAGTTTATCATTATAGGGAAAAAATGTATTGACAAATGTTTTGAAATATATATCACTGTTCGTTCGCATTTACACAGGGAGGGATGAGGGTGGAGGGGAGTGGAATATATAGGAAATGGAATGGGTGGGATTGGTTTCTATGCCTTTTTTTGGCTACCCCCCGTGTAGGGGAAAAAGCCTTTGGTATATGTATCTACGTATTTCTTTTAATTGTGACTTCAAATTCTCAGCAGTGATATTTTTCTTTTAATTGTGACATCAAATTCTCAGAACTGTGATATTTGGAGCCAACACGATGGACAAAAATGTTGATGGAGGGAAGTATAAGGAGTAGACACGCCCCTGGGAAGACCTAGGTACTGGCGGAGCGATGGAGTGGCGAATG
>NC_134792.1:49757553-49767553 GCF_046742065.1 Oratosquilla oratoria | reverse complement strand
AGTCAATAACTCGACACGATTAGATTTCACCCTTACAAAACAGTTATGTACGAACATAGACCGGTTAAAGATTTAGCGTTCAGCCTCGGCAAACATCCGGGACGCGTCAGAAATCTGTTTTAATCTTGGAAACACGTGTTCCGTGTAACGCGAGATGTTCCAGCAGTGCTCTCCGCCCTTGTAGTGACAAGAGGAGAGAGAAAAAAAAAAAAAGTCGCTTGAAACGCAATATTTCTCCAGAGGCGGCCAAGTAACGACGGGCAATATTCGAGATTGCTTCCGTTCTTTACCTCAGCCTGCAGTAGGCTGCCAGCTTATGAAATACTTGTCCTGGCAGGTGTAAATCGCGCGTCGGTGATTCAACGAAGAGTCGCTCTAAGGTTGTCTTCCACACCAAGCTCGTGGTGAGGACAAATGTTTACATAAAGAACTGTCTTAGAAAGGACATAGGAAAAAATATCCCAAGAAAAAATAAGTGTAAAATTATTTCACATATATAAAAAAATATTACAAAAAAGAGCGTGCTGATAGGAGACCTTCTGGTCCATAACTAGGTCAGATGCTTAAAGGAAATAAATAAATGAAATAAAATAAATAATAATGACAAATATTAAACAGAGAAATAATAATAGATAAACAGGTAGCTAATAATAATTGATACATAAAAATAAATAAAGGAATAATAAAAAATAATAATAAATAATAAACGAATAAACAATAATGAATAAATAGAATAAGATAAATAGCAGACATTACAGAATACTGCTTAGTTGGTTACCTAAATGAATCTTAAAACTTCGAACTGCACTACACTGCACTGCCTCTGCAAGAAGTTTATTCCATTCATTTACTACACGGTTGGCGAAGTTGTTCCTACATACTTAATGACACATAAGAGTATGTGTACATATACAGTACACTCACATGTATGTGTGCACATGTAAAAATATGTATATATATATATATATATATATATATATATATATGTGTGTGTGTGTGTGTGTGTGTGTGTGTATGTGTGTGTGTGTCTTTGTGTGTGTGTGTGTATGCATGTGTCTGCGTGTGTATGCATGTGTTTGCGTGTGTGTGTGCGTGTGTGTGTGTGTATGTGTGTGTGTGCTTGAAAGAGAGTATGTACATGCGAGTTTGTTGCTTACGAAAGTGTAATCAATTGCCATTAAATGCCAGAGTTCAATTATACAAAAGTCCCTCTATTTTCTCTCAACGTCTATCAACATCAATTCTGAAGCCTCGAATAAACCGCTAAAGATTCAGAATTATTTTTTCTTTTGACTTTTCTAGTTCAACGCTAATCAACTTCATCTCGAGTACAGATCATATAGTATTTCATATCCAAATACAATCATAATTCTTTTAGATTATATAAACATATTTCATAAGATTAATATCACAAAACTCACGCTTTGTTCATAACTGACACAAATTTTACAAACGCCAGTGTCTATTCATGTAGTTCATACTCTTTGTATAATTGTGTTCAATATTTTGAAAAGAACGTGCCCCATTGTTTTCAGCAAGTGATCAATGACCAACAAAATGACCTTCATGAAACAAATTTGCTCGTCAAAGGTTATACATAATATAATTATTTTCAAAAATCCATGCGCAATATACATAGCGTAATAAAAAAATATTCCTATTGCATGAAGTATACTGTATTGGACTATTTGTAATAACACGAATATGCTCATCTAATATCTATTTCTTTCCCGGAACAAAAACGAATTGTTAGGCCTGAATCCCTATCCATTGTTCATATATCGTTAAACTCTCCGCCCTCTGATATAACAATATTCATCGCAGCAAACGTATATCATGGCTCTTTGTGATTCAATTTGATTCTCGGGAATATATTTCCTTCTGATTTGATTACCTTCCCCCTGAACGTCAGTCAGAACTACAATGTCCAATGTGCGTGTGGATGATTCCACTAAAGTGTACAGTCTGTGCGGCCGACTAAGAGTGAGAAAATGTGGCTGTCTACGGCGATAATCTTTGTTTGAAAAAAAAAAAAAAAAGAATAAAAAAAAATATATATATATATAAAATAAATAAATAAAAAATATATATAAAAATAAATAAAATAAACAAATAAGACAAATAAATGAATAAAAAAATATAAATAAGTAAATAGATAATAAAATGAAAAATAAATAAATCATCTGTTAAAAAAATAAAAAACTAAGAAAGGCATCAGTAATCATAGAGCAATCAATTCACTTGTCTACGGCGATAATCTTTGTTTGAAAAAAAAAAACAATAATAAATAAATAAATAAAATAAACAAATAAAATAAAAATAAGTAAATAAATAGATAAAAAAAAAACTCATCTGTTGAAAAAATACTAAGAAAGGCATCATTAATCACAGAGCAATCAATT
Organism: Oratosquilla oratoria; assembly: GCF_046742065.1. Taxonomy (NCBI): domain Eukaryota; kingdom Metazoa; phylum Arthropoda; class Malacostraca; order Stomatopoda; family Squillidae; genus Oratosquilla; species Oratosquilla oratoria. The sequence continues at coordinate 49,765,151 of NC_134792.1, read as the reverse complement.
CACTTATGAAACTCATAACCAGTGGTCCTGTGGCGTCTTAGCTTAGATATTATCGCTTGGCTCAACGAAAAAGGTACCACAGAGATAAATAACAGTCTGATGACAGCTAGAATGAAATATTAATCATCTTTAGTACGAAAGAGGTTAACAGAGTTTGTTTTAAGTTGATCCCTACAGTAAGTGCACCCAGGAGCTAGATAAAATACGGCGCAAATCAAAACACGAGAAGAACATATTTATATGAACAGGGCGCCAACACAAAAATATTGGGACTATATCGCACAAAACAGGACACAACATAGGACAAGAAGCCCAGTGTTCTCATGTATATACACGAGACCGATTCTGAAAAATAGAGCCACATCATGTTACTTCTTTTTATGGAAACTGTGCAGACGCATACTTAATGCGACTTCATAGATGGCGTGCCTTAGACCCCTTAAGACACCACGCACTAGACTATCTGGGACATTTAACCAAATTTCTGCCCAAAATACCTTTTGCAAGAGTCTAGGAGTACGCTTTTTCTTTTCTTTTACATGGGTAGCCTACCCCCCCCCCAACTGTGTTTTCCAAGATAACTAAGGCTTGGGCTCTGAAAAAAAAAAACATGAATCTGACACTTGAATTCGAAATGACAAATTCCTAGATCTATACATTTCTTCGGAATCTGTTAGTACCAGTTTTCGCTACGCTTTCGAGTATATACATATACTAACATATATATATATATATATATATATATATATATATATATACATACATATATATGTAAATGAGCATAGATCCAGTCTGCAACCATCTTACCACGCAGAGCGCCTAAAATAATCGCAAACAGATATGAACTTATATCCTTGAACGGGTGGGGGACTGAAATCTACAGTTCGTATATCCGTTTTCTACGACTGCCTACGCTACAAAATCCTCTGAAAGGGGCAACGTTCTAGCCTACCGATAGTTTGTGACGATAAATCGTATCATCACGATTTCCTACGCGACCAGCTATGCATAGTAACTTAGATGGGTATTCTCTGTCGTTAGAAGGTCAAGGCTATTTCATTCCGTACATTAGGAGGCAGATTTTTGGTGTTTATTTTGGTTCTCAAAAGATAAGATTTCCTCGGCTTTGAGGATAGTTATCTCTTGCATAAAAGGTCAATGATTGTATCAATGAACATAATAAACATGTGAATGAAACGTAGATGAGTCTTTCACCAATAAACTATATTATGTTGAAACTCTGGCGGGTATTATGTTCGCTGTCATCTGATTTGTAGAATAGGTTTATTGTGAAAGAAAATCTACACGAATAACGTCACGTATTTTTCCTGCATGAAAAAAGCAACAATTAATGTACATCAGCATCTTTAGGGTGAGTAATGTGCTACAGGGTAACATTACAGCAGACGACACAAAGTTACCGCTTGTTATTTTCTTACTTTAAAACTTCTGTTAATGTAAACCCATAACCTACACCACTAGGAAAGGAATAATTGCAATTTTGATATTACATACCAATAGAATATATTGCTTTCATAAGTAAGAAAGAGAGACAAATATTTCTACATTTAATGACGTTTTAGCTTTCTCCTTCGACGCGCTGACGTGCACTATGAATTTTATTTTTGATAAACAAACGCTTTGTAGTTCAAGGATCGGTTCTCTGCCTGAGTTATTGATAGCACAACAGTGTACAGATATAAATGGAGCTGAAACCATGAGAGGTTGCACATTGCAAGGACACGATATAAAGGAAATATTGCACTAATCTCTCTATTTCTTTGGCACCAGTGGCCTGTGCTGGTTGCGTGCGCCATAATGACTCGTGGCACTTTCGCATTAGCGACTTGGCACCGGGCCGACACGGGGGCTGTATGGCACGATGGCAGTATGATGGCAAGTGTCATTAGAGGGTGTATTCAGACCATGATGACGCGTATTATTCATATCACATGAACTCCATTAAACCAACTCTGGCTGACTCGTGCACACCCCATGATCGCTTTTCTGCCATAGAAATATTGCTTGTTTTGCAAAATGCTCGTTGCATGTGCAGTTAGCTGACTTTAAACTGAGGATCTTTACATGATAAAAGAAGGTTATTTGTTTGAGGTTTAATTCCATATACGGGTATAACCAATTTTTTTAAATGTTTAAATCACTTAGATCAATTATCAGCTGTCTTACGCAGTTGTTTTAAATCGGGGAACTGGATTTTTTTGTCTGATTCTAGTTGACTTTGTAAAAGGCTTGGGAGTTGTTGCAGGGTTGATATAGGTATTGGGATTTTGTCCGTGTATTTCATTCTATTTTATTTATTTATTTATTTATCTATTTATTAATTTATCACTATTATCATTATCATTATTATTTTTATTATTATTTTGTATTGGTAGGCATCTTGCCTTCTTGAAGGTCAGATATTTTCCGCTTAAATTCTTGGTAATGTTTGATAGCTAGACGATTTTAACCTATCAACAATCTCCCTGCATAAGCTTCTACGCATTTATTATGATGTAGTAGTCCTATGTGCTTACAAAGTATTATTGTGAACATCCCAATTTAATTCATGATATAGCGTGTAGATATATCTTTCATATTTGTGTACTGAGCATATTTCTGTGTAAAATAATTCGTTTTTATGGACGAAATTGCATTAACGCAATGGTAACAATTACAGTGGAGTAATTTTGATGTAGCAAGGGGTCAGGATTGGGTATTCGCATTGGTGGCTTCGTGCCCAGCATCACCAGTGTCGACAGGGATGAGGAGCGAGCTTAAATAATAATTCCTGTGTTTAATTTTGAAGAATTCAATTTCATCCACCGTGAGCCAGCAATGCGCATCATGTGGCTGAAATAATGTGGTGTGTGATATTACCATTGGAATATAACATGTTCACTGTGGAAGGATGTCCTTTGCCTGAATTGTCTGAGAGTGTCTTCAATAGTAAATAAGGGTCTTAATTCCCTGCCAATGTGTTTAAGCTGATTGTGTCAATATCTTTCCACATACTCACAATTTATCACAAAACATGCAAGTAATTCACGATGCGTTTCAAACTGGGAATTAAACTTTATATTCCGTGACATATAAGCTGTTATGCTTCATGTAACAGATATCAACAGATATGTTTTCGAGCGATTTCCTCCCAGTATTCTTGCCAGCTCATCAGAGGAAAAATAATTACGATTTTCATTGTTTCCAGCAAAATCCAATCTCTGCGATCTCTTTGTTTTCGAACTCGTCTTGTTATCCTATTCAATCACATATCTCTTTCTCGACATTCTTTCCTTCTGAATCCTTTCAAATCTCCACCTCCTCCTCCTCCTCCACCACTACCACCATCACCACCACGACTACCACCACTACCACCACCCCCACCTCCACCATCACCATCACCACCTCCACCATCACCACCTCCACCACCACCACCTCCACCACCACCACCACCTCCACCACCACCACCTCCACCACCACCACCTCCACCACCACCACCTCCACCACCACCACCTCCACCACCACCACCTCCACCACCACCACCTCCACCACCTCCACCACCACCACCTCCACCACCTCCACCACCACCACCTCCACCACCACCACCTCCACCACCACCACCTCCACCACCACCACCTCCACCACCACCACCTCCACCACCACCACCTCCGACACCACCACCACCCCCACCTCCACCACTACCACCTCCTGCTCCTCTTCCCTTCTTTACCTCCATCTCTTCATGCTTTTTTCATTGTCCTTTTCTTCCTCTTCCTTCTCCTTTTTTTCTTTCACCCAAATTCATCTCGTCTCCGTCTATCCCTAACTTCTATTCCCCCCCTTCACACACGTCCACCCTCTACCCACATGGGCCCCTTTCTCATCTGCTCTCAAATGAATCTCCCCAATTTCAACTCTTCAATTTATTTGCTCAAGGACAGGAGAAATCCATTTCCAACATTAAAAAGTCTACGGCCATCGCTACCCATATTCCACTTTGTTTACAAAGTCTGGAACTTTGAAAACCTTTCGGGTACAAATGATTTATCTGTAAGGGTGACCAAAGGAGCGGAGTTTACGGAACTTCGCTCAAAGGCCTCAAAACGACAAGACTTACTTAAGCCTAATGTAGTTATAAGAGAGTACAGCAAGCAAAGAAGTGGAGGACAAAGATCAATCGAGCCTACTGAGCCCATGTCTATAAATGACCAATAGAAAAAAAAATGAATATTACAACAGTAAAAAAGGAAAAGAATCTAATGCCGTTTTCTATTCAAAAAATGAGGCGACAAGATTAAAATAAGTTTCAGTAATACAGAGATTCTCCCAATGATTATATGGCCGTTTCAGATACCAAATGGAACAATCAAACACTTGCTTTGATGCTACAGAAACAAAGTTTAAGTAAGAACTCCACGAATTTTTCAAAAGATAAAAAGTCATGGATGCTCTATTAAAGTGACAGCCAATTTCATAAGTGTTTGTTTTAGACTATTCAAGACTTCAACCAATTTACCGAGAGATACTATCAACAAAAGATACACGACATTTTACTCAATAAGATGAGGAAATTAAAGTAAGAAGGTGCAGATGAAATATAATTTTGTATAAATCATATAAATCTGTGGTTGGATTTTTTGTTTTTTTGTTTTATATTCTACACCATCTAAAAAGAATTAAGAGAATTGTGTAAAACACTTACTTGCAACTAAGAAATAAGTAGGCCAGATTGTTGATATCGAAATCTGCTTTCAGATAAGATGAGTCTAATTATATCGCATTAATCAGAAGAAAGGTGTTTGGGTAACGAAAGTAAAGATTTGAAAAGAACACGTTTGATTAATCCTGATGACAGATAATTTTCTTTTAAAAGATATTCATGCCATTGCAAGATCATATCAATATTTTTATCATGAATCTGTTTACTATAACGCCTTCCGTACCAATTGACAAGAATTCTTTTACCCTAATTACAGTCTTTTTCATTCAGGATGCATTAGATCTTTTCTGTGGCGAAGAAGTCATGCCTTTCTTGATTGAACCTTTCGGTACTAAACTGTATTTATCCTTTTATACTAGTTCCCGCGAACAGGTCATCTTGATTTGATATATTTGAACCTTTTACTAACGAATAGGTTCTAATGAACGATCACAGTATTCATTTCATTACCACCATCTAGTTTTTATAAGGAGACAAGTATATACCACTATATAAATAATCTAACAGATAATGTAACATTTGGAAATCTATACGACTAAATGTCCAGAGGCAAGTAAATTATAAAGTACAACGTTTAGGAAAAATATACAAATCATATATACATGATGTTTCATTGCAATATCTCTTACACAAACTTTGAACCCAAACAAAGATACTGAATACTAAGAAAAATATCTTCCGAATTAAAATGAGCAAGTCCTTAGGCGATCATTTGTGGTTCTCTGTACGTATATGACTGCACACAAAGATTATCCACACATATGAACACGTACGTACATAGAGACATACGCACACATGAAAGCATACAGATATACGCACACACATACATACAAAACACACACACACATGAAAGCATACAAACACACACACACAACACACACCGACTTGTTAATGTAGTGGTACCATGATCATCTGCTTACTTAGTCGCCTGAATTCGGTCTTGTACAGGACTGAAAAGCATTGCAGCACTGTAAGCCGGTAGCCCATTCTGTTGGGCAAGGAGTTGTGTGTGTGTGTGTGTGTGTGTGTGTGTGTGTGTGTGTGTGTGTGTGTGTGTGTGTGTGTGTGTGTGTGTGTGTGTGTGTGTTTATGAGAGAGAGAGAGAGAGAGGGAGGGGGGGATAGATAGTCTGATAAACAGATGGACAGGGAGACAGACATACAGTCGGACAGACTGACGGGCAAACCAATATAGAGACAGATAGACGGAATGATAGATAAAGAGACAAACGGGCGGTTCAATGGACAGACGGACATACAGACAAACAGACAGCAAGAGTGACAGATAGACAGATGGACCAACAGACGAACAGACAGATGAGCAGGAAGACATACGGACAGATGGAGAGACAGACGGACAGACAGAAGAAGACACGAATGCACGAACAGACGGGTAAGAAGATGAAATCACAGACGAAGAGTAAGAAGAGTAGACAGACACATAGACGGACAGAAAGAATGACGAACAAAGAAACTGACAGACGTGGGATGGGATGACGAATGGGGGAACTGACGGAGGGCGGGGAAGAATAAAAGATGGACATATAGACAGAACGACAGCGGGGGTAGGACAAGCTCCTTGTTACATTTTATCAGTCCCTTGGGAGAACGGCACCGCTCTCGGGGACCTCTTCCGTCCTCGGCATCTCGACGGACTTAGGAACAGATAAGCGATAAGGAATTAACGTGCTTATTTTTTTCTTTCTTTCTTTCTTTTCATTTCGACAGTCTCCCTAATGCACTGCCTATCTGGGGCATTTTATCTTTTCCCATTGTGGCTGAATGTATACTTGCAGTTCATATTATGTTCATATGTATGTTGTTCCTAGACTTATGCAGATAAATGTGTATCAAGTTAAAATGTGTGTGTGTGTGTGTGTGTGTGTGTGTGTGTGTGTGTGTGTGTGTGTGTGTGTGTGTGTGTGTGTGTGTGTGTGTGTGTGTGTGTGTGTGTGTGTGTGTGTGTGTGTGATATAAAATTTAATTGGATTCTTCTACAATGATTTTTCTCATCTATTTTCTTTTCTTTTATATTGTTTTATTGGTCCTTTATTTCAGTACTTTTTTTGATAACGAATAATTATGAATGATTAAATTGCTTTGTTGGTCATTGTTATTTTACCTTTTTATTTGGATGCATATTGATATAAAACATCTACATTTCTAAAAACCAAGCAGAAGAAAGCGGATAGGATAATATTTGCGTACACATTTCTTCTTTATTTACCACTCTCGATCTTTATTAATCAATTCTCGACCTATTTTCTTCTAAATAGGGATCACCTTCTTCCCTATAAAATTTTAATCCTTTGGGTGAGGAGGACATTTCCCGTAGCTGAAGAAAATTGACTGAAGGCAGTCGGGAAATGATGACAAAAGCTTTAAACAAGACAGGCTTGAATACTCTTTAATCCTTTCACTGTCGGTAAGGTTTTTCGTTCTCTGAATAAAGTTGCCTGTTGGCAGGAAGAGTAAAAGGCTACAGTAGAATCTATCGCAAAGACTAAATATATATATATATATATATATATATATATATATATATATATATATATATATAATAATAATAATAATAATAATAATAATAATCTAACACGTCATAGTTGTAATAATGCGTTCTTGATTATACACTACTGGACTGAGATGGATACATGTTTACAGTGTAAAATGCAAATAAGGTTGGTTTAAACACTGAATGAATTATGGAGATTTAGTGTGCAGTATGCACAAACTTAACTCAAACTGATTGACAGAAGACTAAGATATCATTACTATATCATAAAATAGGACTAAGATCTGTATGTGGTGTTAAGGAATATATGCGCTGTATTCATGAACATTTATGAGACTGTTTGATGAAAAAAAGACTCAAATCGAAG
>NC_134792.1:49742553-49747553 GCF_046742065.1 Oratosquilla oratoria | reverse complement strand
TCGGGCATCGGCTCCGAGAGGACCTTCCTGTGGAATCGAGTCGCACAGGGCTCGCGCTGATTTTTGAAGAAATGGACCGTGTGGCACCAAGTCAGAAGGCCCAGTAGAGTTCCTGGGACGAACGACACGATGATTTGGGCCACTTGGCACCACACTCCTCCCTCGCCCCCCGTCATGGCGAGGTTGACCACCGTGGCGATGCAACTGGCGCCGTGGAAGATCGTGGCGGACCAGAGCATGCCGAAGAACTGCTGGTAATTTCTGCCCCCGACGCAAATACCCAGCAAATTACAGTGGTGGTCAATCTCCTGGATGCAGACACGGCACTTTTTGCAGTGCCGGTCACGGGGACCCTGCTGGTATCGGCAGACAGGGCAGAACCCGTCGACGGGTTTGAACTCCTCCTCGGCTCTTTCGGGGTCGTAGCTCCAGGGACCTCGGCCGGGGTTCCTTGCGATAACGAAGGCGAGGAATCCACTGGAGAGAGCCAGGAGCTGGGCCAAAAGGATGATGAGTTCGGGGCAGGTCTCCATCCAAAACTGCCCTTGTCCAGCGACGAAGAGTGTGAAGCTGACTCATAGGGCGGCGAAGAGGGCGATCCTTATGACGTGGTGAAGCTTGATGGTCATCTCGAAGTTCTCTGGAGACAATTTCTGGAGACAACCGTTGCGAGAAGCATCGACGGACAACTGGAAAACTTTGGGGCCCAGATGGCGACCAAAATGAGGCACGGTCAGGCCACTTGTCACACTTTAACCCTTTAACTTGAGCCCATATACACCATTTCACGTTTAAAAAACTTTATATATTTTGACCATTCTATAGACGCATGTATATATATATATCTTATATATATTATATATATACACACACATATATATACATATATATATATACATATGTACAGTATATATATATTTATATATATATATATTTCTATATATCTATATATATATGTATATTACATATATATGTATATGTATATATTTATACATAAATATATACATACACACACACACACACATATATATATATATATATATATATATACATATATATATATATGGAGACATTCTGACAGGTTGACGTAAGTTGGAGTAGGAAACAGAGGAGTCTTATTTTTAGTATATTCCTGACTAGTTTCGCAGGTATGCTTTTTCAAAGGAAAAATCATGATCTGAGTTTATTCCTTTGAAAAAGCATACCTGCGAAACTAGACAGGAATATACTCAAACTAAGACTGCTGTGTTTCCTATTCCCACTTACGGTATATATGTATATGTATATATATATATATATATATATATATATATATTATATATATATACATATTATATATATATATTATATATATATTTATATATATATTATATATATATATTATATATATATTATATATATATCATATATATATTATATATATATATATTATATATATTTATATATATAAATATATATATTTATATATATAAATATATATATCTGCATTCACATTGGGTTCCACTACAGGTGGGATAATATTGTTGGCAATAGTAAACAGGCTGGACTGGAGATGGCGGCTTGGAAGGGCTGGACCTGGCAGGTGGGCCACCTTTAAGGGTCTGGACAGGTGCTGAGGGCAGCCGAGGTGGCCGGAAGGTAATGACAGCGAAGGAATGGCAGAGTATGGCAGAGTATGGCAAACCTGATTGGGGAGGCGCCTTACAGGAATGGGGATGATAGGCGAGAGGAATTGAAGGCTGAGAGGTGAAAGTGAATAAAGCGTTTCATCAGGCAATTGGTTCTTTGGGAGTGTAATTTACTTAAATACTTCGCAGTAGCCTTCACAATAGTGAAAATAATATAAACTTTCACTTATGGACTCCTGTTTTTGTAAGTCGGTAAACTAGTTATAGATCGAGGGACAACAACCAACAAATTTTATTATGCGGGTGAGGTGTGGATATATTATTCCATTTGACAAAAACGTAATAAATACGACTTTTTTTTTTATTCCAATAGTTTTCGAAAGCATGTCTCTTTAATATCGATACAATACAATAAAAGAAGGAACTTTTGGTCAATAATTGCGATTGGATTATGTGGGTTTCTTTTATTGTGGTTTTGTTTTCTGTAGGAGATTAATTACGATAGTAATTATAGTTCTGACGACAGACTACTGACCTGTTAAAGATGGCCTCATCTCATACACCATTTCTTGGGATAATAAGCATATTTTACTTTACTGGTGAGTCCCTCTTCAAAAGTTTGAAAAATTACACAAAAATGAAGTACATGGATACAACGTAACGTTGTGTGTGTGTGTGTGTGTGTGTGTGTGTGTGTGTGTGTGTGTGTGTGTGTGTGTGTGTGTGTTTGTGTGTGTGTGTGCGTGTGTGTGTGTGTGTGTGTGTGTGTGTGTGTGTGTGTGTGTTTGTGTGTGTGTTTTAACAAGCTGGACCTGGAAAAGGTGGAGGCTGGAAATAGTTTTCGTTTGAATTGGTAAGCTAACCAGGTGTGTACGAATGTGTTTCTCTACGTTTTCGTAAGAACTGTTGCGTGTTTACAAAAAAATATATATATATCTTGTGAATGTTATTCTTTTTCATATTAAGAAATCAGAATAGGTTGCTAGAATAACTACATCAATAAGATTAAATAAAATGAGAAGCGCATAGATAAAGACGAACGAGGCTAGCATTTACTGAAAATAAATCTTCCTTCAAGGTTATCTGGTATACGAGCAGAATGCCCTGTGGTCATATTTCACGACGTAAGTGACAATTGAAACCACAACATGGAAGACAATTTATGCTCGAGACCGCCTGTAGCAGTTGCACCCACATCATATAGAATTCTTGACAAGGGAACATTTGTCGCGTGAACGTAGAAAGACTTGCATGAGTGGGGTCTGGTCAGCGGCTCACAAGTTGCGGTGGGCTGAGGCAGAGCCGGACACGCGTCGTCGCGTGCGGGTGTTGGGAGACTCGTATATTGCTTGTCACGAATGACATTCGTAAGAGAGATACTTATTGCAAGGACAGACAGGTGCGCGGGCCTTAAACAAAAAAAATTGAGGCAGTGAAGTACGTGTCATCAAGTCAATAGTCATCCATTGCTTTAATGAAGTCGAATTTTGGTTGTCAAAGAAGAAGAAAAAGAAAAAGAAAAAGCAGAAGAAAAAGAAGAAGCAGAAGAAGAAAAAGAAGCAGAAGAAGAAAAAGAAGCAGAAGAAGAAAAAGAAGCAGAAGAAGAAAAAGAAGCAGAAGAAAAAGAAGCAGAAGAAAAAGAAGCAGAAGAAAAAGAAAAAGAAGAAAAAGAAGAAGAAGAAGAAGAAGAAGAAAATGAAGAAGAAGAAGAAAAAGAAGAAAAAGAAGAAGAAAAGGAAGAAGAAAAAGAAGAAAAAAAAATAGAAGACAAAGAAAAATGTAAAAGAAAAATAAGAGGAAGAAAAAGAGGAAGAAAAAGAAGAAAAAGAAGAAGAAAAATAAGAAGAAAAAGAGGAAGAAGAAGAAGAAGAAGAAGAAGAAGAAATAAACTTACGCTAGGAAGCGCACATCTATGGGCACGGCCTTCACCTTTGCTCTATGGAATTGGCCTGTTGGGAATCGGAGTGCGGGATTCGAACCCACAACTGAGCGATTGTGAGACGAGCACGCCTCCGATTACGCCACCAGCTCACATAATGGAAATATTCAAGCGCTACTTATGGTACGATCATCATATTAGATATAAACCCTCCACAGTTTTGTTTTGGTTAAAACCAGCTGAAAGATGGCTCTCAGACAGAAGAATTGCATTTTGAATATCTTTTTTATCTAATTATACCTTTAATACATTTTTATCTAGAGAATGTTAGATTATATTACTGAGATGAGAGGTGACCTTTGGATTGACCTGAATTTTTTTTAATAAAAATGAAATTATTTCACTGTCTTTGTGTACGTAGGAATTGACTGATATAATTGAGTTCTGTTTTTCACAGAAGGAAAATTTTGAAACTTTGATGAATATCACGTTACCATTACGTTTGCAATCTTTTAGATCATATTTCTTCTTTGCATCCCATTTTGCATATAGCAGTTATTCTTTGGGTATTTTGAGATCCAAGAATTATTGTTTTGCACATGAAATTGATTATTGTTTTGCATATGAAATTGATTTAAGTAACATAACGCAAGCTTCTCTCGAATTATACAAATGCAGATGCTTCCATGACCCACGCGTTTGATTCAGCTCAGGTTATTATATCTTTGTTTAATTTCGGACATCAGATTACGTCCTGTCAATTCTGCTGATATCTAAAGTCAAACTAATTGTTGCTTGCCTGTTTATCAATTATTGCTTGCAGATTGATTTTGATCTTGTCCATCATTAATATTGGAAACCCATTTAATCATTCACTCCCAGCAGCAAGAGAGAGTATTAGTGTTTCGATATCAATAGCCAGTATTTCTGTTCTTGTGGGATGTGGAGTTATAGCAGTGGGGGAAAGGGATTTAGGGAGGGTGTGGAAAGGGGATTTAGGGAGGGTAGTTGAAACAAGGGCCTATGATGAGAGGGAGGAAAGAAAGGGGATTTAGGGAGGGTGGGGAAAGGGGATTTAGGAAGGGTAGCAGAAACGAGGAACTATGATGAGAGGGAGGAAAGATTGGTGGATGGGAGTGGAACAGGTGGGAGTAGGTACGTGTCTCTGACTTGGCTACCTTCCTTATAAGGGGGAAAAAGATGTTGGTATATTGATAGATAGCAGAAATGAAGGGTAGTAGTTGTTAAGTGACCAAAACTCTCGTGAGAAGTAATTTGTCATGAAGGAATCCTGCATCACTCTAGTCTGGGGATGTCATTAAAGTTTTTAGAATATTGAACGTATAAAATTTATGCAGTCAGTACTGAAAGAATGTGTGTGTGTGTGTGTGTGTGTGTGTGTGTGTGTGTGTGTGTGTGTGTGTGTGTGTGTGTGAGAGAGAGAGAGAGAGAGAGAGAGAGAGAAAGAGAGGAAAAGAGAGAAAGAAAGTAAG
>NC_134792.1:49730053-49732553 GCF_046742065.1 Oratosquilla oratoria | reverse complement strand
AAGAAAATACCGGAAGAATTGAAATATAGCGTACACATATCCAGCGCGGCAATACAGTGAAAAATCTTTGGGATGTTATTGTAAATTCTAATACGAACAAAGAACTGAAGGGGGGTTTCTATTTAAGAACAAAGGATTCAGAGTTCATTAGTAGTGCTGTACACACACACAGACACACACACACACACACACACACATACACACAAACACACACACACACGGCTGAAAATAATTTCAGTAACGCTGCGCTTCGAGTAGTTACTCCAACTTACGTGGGCGGGGAGTTGGGTGTGTGTGTACGTGTAAGGTCAAAGCATTATCCAGAGATCGGTCAAACGAGCTCTGAGCTTTCTTTCGGGAGGGAAATAGCTGTCGATCACGAGTACAACACATGATCCAAGGCCAAGGTGAGTCACACACAGATAAAGAGAGAGAGAGAGAGAGAGAGAGAGAGAGAGAGAGAGAGAGAGAGAGAGAGAGAGAGAGAGATAGAGATAGAGAGAGAGAGAGCATCTGAGAGAAAGTCTGCAGACGCTGAGACGGAAGACGAGAGAAGACGTTGTAGATTTACCTGCGAACACTCTTGAATATGTTCCCGCGATCTTTATCAGCAATTAAACTTTGCCTGATGTAGTTCGGTGGAGGCGCTGTGCCAAACGTACGATAACTGCCACCGTGGCCATAAACGAGATGGAGGGTATTTGCGTGAATGGGAGTGTTCAGCTCTAACGACGAGACGGTGGACCACCTTTGGAATCAATAGTGGCGTCTGTATTGGCGGTCGCTTTACTCAATGGAAAAGACATTTCCCGAGTCGAGCATTGAAGGTTATTGTGCAAGGAAAGAAAATGAAGACTTGGCGATATGGATGGTAGGAAAAACGTACATACATACATATACCAAAAGCTCTTTTTCCCCCCTTACAAGGGAGGTAGCCACAAGACAAAGGCATAGAAACCACTCCCCCCGATTCCATCCCCTACCTACTCCACTCCCCTCCACCCTCTTCCCTCCCACTTATCTTGGCACCTCCTGGATGACGGGTCATCCCTGAATCTTGTCCACTGTCCTGGGCCAGAAGCAGTGTCGCAGGGAAAACGTAAGCAAAAAAAAAATATCTTCTTAAGAATATTGAGGTATGTAGAAAAACAGAAAAGAGATTAGAATGTAACAAATCTAGTGTACAACAAACGTATTGGGAAAAGTGACGAAGATAAGATTTCGATTCTGAGGGAGCGCCGGAAAAAGTTGTGCAGTAAAGTAATTAATTGGAGTGGAACAGGGTTAGTGAGAGCTTTCGAATGGACAGCTGGTGCAGGATAGTGCAGGTGCGTGATAGGGTACGACAGTTTACATGTAAAGGAACTTGTTGATTGGAATCTGATGGTATTTTCATGGAGAAAAATGGAAAGAATAGTCTACAGTGCAATCGTATCCGTGGATAAAATGACATATGTGTGTGTGTGTGTGTGTGTGTGTGTGTGTGTGTGTGTGTGTGTGTGTGTGTGTGTGTGTGTGTGTGTGTGTGTGTTTACATATTTGTCTTTTACGGGAAGAAAGCTATGTTCGTAGTGACCCGCTTTTGTATCTTTCCGCATCCAGTATGTTCTTAAAGTCATGTATAGCTTTAGTACTCACTGTTTCCTATGTGCTTGTATAAGCACTTGTTTGTGTGTGTGTGTGTGTGTGTGTGTGTGTGTGTGTGTGTGTGTGTGTGTGTGTGTGTGTGTGTGTGTGTGTGTGTGTGTGTGTGTGTGTGTGTGTGTGTGTGTGTATTTGTGTGTATATAACACATTTCAATCTGTCCATGAATGTAGCGAGGACATGCTTTCGAAAGCTCCACATACCTTGGTGTAGCGCAGTGCATAACGGATATGAGTCACGGCAGGAAGCCCTTTGAAGGCCTGGCATCGCCTATGGCGTTATAGACTCGCTAATCCAGAAGATATGACGCTGTCTATATCTAAACAAGAAGACTAAGGTCATAAATAATCCTCATGTCACTTGCTCTTCCTGCATTGCTGTATGGCCGGTAGATATGAACATTGAATGTCGACTTGAAGAGGCGTTTTGACGTCTGTGTTACCAAATACTTTTGTCGAATCATGGGGGTATCGCTGGAAGAACTATGTATGAAACAAGAAATCATTTCGAGTGTGACTAAGTCTAAGTCTGTTACCGTCACAATTTGTGAACGTCAACTCTGTTTATATATGGCAAACTTCCATGAAATTGATACCATTCTCAGGTTTATCTCCTTCGGTGAAGAAGATGAAGAGACGACCACAGATTTCTTGGCTAAGAGAAGTCGACTCCTCTTGCCTCAAGGTGTTTGCAATGGGAAGGGCGGCTGCATGGGAGTTTACTCACAGGAACCGAGGGATTGGTAATGACCTGAGTAAGGTTACTAAGAATGGAATAAACTTAGTAACCATGTAGTAAGCGGTGAAACTATCAGTTGTTTTAAGAAACGATAAGACAACTTTATGGATGAGGATGA